>NC_133658.1:137517934-137817934 GCF_037893015.1 Macrotis lagotis
AGAAATGCTTATTTAATTTTATAAATTAAAGATAAAAGGATATATACTTATATGTGTGTATATGTAGGTATTTGTGCATATATCACATTTCTATAATGAAAAGATGGCTAAATATGGTACCAGAAGTGTTTAGAATTCAGATCCTAGTTCTTCTACTGACTTCTTTCATAACCTTGAATAAGTCATTCCCCAGCTGGAAAAATGAAGAAATAAATAATTATTGAGAAATATATAATCGAATGACATCACAGAATCTCAGAAAGAATCAAAAAAGGTTCTAAAAGCAGCTAGTGTGATGGAATCTGATAAAGAATCCCTTATCCCAAGTTATTATTCAGACTCTGAAACAATCAATCAATCAATCATCCTTTAATGATGAAAAATTCCTCCTAAGGTAGACTATTTTAACTGTGATTGAATCTTATTGTTGGGATGAAAGAAAATTTGGCATTTGGGAGGGAGAACCTATTTTGGAGCCAAGAAGACCTGCATTCAGGTTCTACCTCAGACACATACTAAATGTGTGAACCTGAGCAAAGTATCTTAACCACTTAGTAGCCCTGCTAACTCTCTAAGACTAAGTTACAAACTCCTTTCTGGTCAATACGTAGCTGCAAATTTCTTCACTAGGGAATTTAGCTTCAGTTTAATCTGTTGTATTAATATCTATTTCAATTGATATTTTATTAAGAACCAGCTATGTGCCAAGTACTTTCTAGTTTGAGAATGGAAAGAAAAAAATAATTCTTCCCCCAAGAAGATTATAGTCTATCAGGAACAGATGACATGCACATAGGAAATCAAATACAAACTAGGATCTATTTCCTCAGAAAAACCAATAATTTACACTATGCTACCATAATATGCACTAAATATATCTACTTTTGTTCCGAGTTTCTCTAGACACAAGAAGTTTTATGATTATCACTCTTCCATATGCTTAATCTTCAAATAGTTGAAGACATTAATTTCATCCTACTCCCACAAACCTTCTGTTTTCTACTCTAAACATACCCATTTTCTTTAACTAATCCTTGAATGGCATGACTGCACATGTTCCACCTTTCAATATCATACCAAAATATATTACCTAAACTTGAACATAATAACTCTCTATATGATCTTGATGGGACAGAGGAAAGTGGTTTTATTTCCTAGACAGAAAAATAACATTTTCCTTTTCCTTTCTTCTTCAAACACCTTGTACTATGATGTACTTGAGGGCTTCCTGTGGCTTTTCTATGGTTTACTGTGACCCCAAACTTAATCACCCTCAATTTTTCATGTCTTTGCTAAAAGTTCACAAGAGGTTCAGTTCTGAAAGGTTTACGTATATGTTCATGAAAATCTCCTATGCTAAAAGATTTCAGTTTAATGACATCTTGCCATATTAGACTTATTTAGGTAGAATGTAATCAAGAATGAGAGTGTAAAAAACAAAACAAAATGTTATCAATAATATGACTTTTTCATAATAAATAAATACAATTCCAATTCTGTTAAAGAAGAAAGAGTATACGCACCCATTCCACCCCATTCCATCCACATATACCCTCTTATAGACTCTAAACTTTCTCTGAAATTGAATTCATTTTCATAATTGACAAGCTTAAACTCTTTGAGATCATTACAAATAGCAAAAGTTCTAGGTCATGATGCATGAGCATCAAAAGCCTAATCTATATTTGATCTATAGTCTTAATTCAGGACCATTGAGAACTGGAGATACAGTTAATGAAAATAATAATCTTGGAAGGAAGAACTCTTTGTCCTTAAGCTATTATCTCCTCTGGACTAGTTGAATAAAAATCAATTCAATTTAGTGTTATTATTGTCAATTTTAATATTGTTGTCATCCCTTGGATGTATTTAGTAATTTCAGGCAGGGTACATTGCTTTATAAAGGCTGGCTACTTCAGCTTTATTTTTAAAATAATATCAAAGTATGGGTCATTTCTGATAGAGGGTGCATCCTTAATATGATTTCTCATTAAAGAAAAAAAATTGATACATTTTTTAAAAAGCTATATTCAGGTTTTACATAGGTCACATATGGGAGGAAGGAAAGTATGCAGCTTATATTTGGGAAAAATAGGATATCTAAAATAAATACTATGTTTTTACTATCTCTATTTCTATAATCTTTCATTAAAAATAATTTGCCATTCTTTCATACAGCTGGAAAAGATAATAAGATCTCTGTTTTCAGGGTAAAGCAATTTCATTTATTTATTCTTACATCATTTCACTGAGGCAGGTGAGAGGTATTATTCTAATTTAAGGGAGAATGAAAAGATAGGATTTCAAATTGGAAAGAAATTTTTAGAGGTCATCTCCATTATATAGCCAATCATTTGCTAAGTCCTATTATTTATTTATACTTTCATAACATCTCTCACATATCTCTTCTTTTTACTTTTACTATGACCACCTAAATCCAGGCTTTCATCACCAATTTTTTTTCCATGTGCCAAGATCAAAGACATAATTAAAATATAAAGCTAGAAATGGAACCTGGGTCTTGTGACTTTCAGTTCTGGGCATATCAGAACCTGGAAATAAAGAAGGAATTAAACAAAGCTCTGCAAAGGCAAGGCCTGCACTGCACAGTTAACATCTTTGACAATGGCAAGCCAGCAATTAGACCCCAGCCCCAGAAAAAAAAAAAAAAGCTTGGCTTTAAACTTCCTATAGCCCAGGAACAGAGCTAAACAACAAAGATGAACAAAAAAGCTAAAAGAGTGCTCACTATATAAAACTACTTTACAGACAAAGATGACAATAATGCTATATCTGAAGAAAGCAGTGAAAAAACACTCATGGGGAAGTATCAAAATAGTCTATAAATTGGACTCAAATTAAAAAGTTCATTGGAGAGCTTAAAAAAGAATTTAAAAGCCAAAGAAGAGAGGAAGAAGAAAAATGGGAAAAAAGGATGAAAGTCATGTAAGAAAGTTATGAAAAATTGAATCAAAGAAATCAACTCTGTTAAAAATAAAAATAGTCAACTGGAAAAGGAAACACAGAAGCTAATTGAAGAAAATAAAATCCAAAAAATTAGAATTGAAAAAATAGAAACCAATGAATCTATAAGACTACAAGATTCCATCAAATAAAATGAAAAGACTGAAAAAACTGAAGAAAATGTGAAGTACGTTTTTAGGGAAAACAGATGACCTGTACTATAGTTCCAGGAGAAATAACCTAGGAATCACTGGACTATCAGAAAGCTTGAAAACATTATGAGGGAAATTATAAGGGAAAATTGTCCAAATCTACTAGAAGAAGATAACAATATAACCACTGCAAGAATCCACAGAAGCCCCCCAGAAAGAGACTCCAGGTTTAAAACTCCAAGGGCTGTAATAGCCAAGTTCCAGAACCCTTAAAAAAAAAGGAGAGAATATTGCAAGCATGAAAAAAAGACATCAATTCAAATACAAAGGAAGCATAATCAAACTCACACAGAACTTATCAGCCTCAACACTGAAGGATCAGAAGACTTGGAATAGCATATTCCAGAGAGCAAAGGACCTGAGATTACAACTCAGAAAGCAAAATTCAGCATATACTGACAGGGAAAAGGATGGTTGTTCAATGAAATAGAGGAATTCCATAATTTCCTGATGGAAAGATGAAAATTAAACAGAGAATTCTATTGCCAAACACACAACTCAAAAGTTGCATTAAAAAAGGTAAATAAAAAGGGGAAGAACAGAAAAAAATGTTGGTCCAGACCATCAAATTCTATACAACCCTAAAAGGGAAGATATAACACTTCTAATTCTTTAGAACATTACTTCTCTTAGGATAATTAAAGGTTTGAATATAAATGGAAGAGAATGAACCTAAAGGATATAGATTGGATCTTATCTCTCAATTAAGTCTAAGATGACATCTTTATGTTTGAGAAAAAAGCCCTGAAGAAAAGCAGGAGTGCTAATTTTAAACTTAAGTGTCTCATTGTTTTTTCTTTTTCTTTTTTTTAGATTTTTGCAAGGCAAATGTGGCTAAGTGGTTAAGGCCACACAGCTGGGTAATTATTAAATGTCTGAGGCTGGATTTGAACTCAGGTACTCCTGATTCCAGGGCCAGTGCATCACCTAGCTGCCCCTCTCATTATCCTTTATCACTTTACTCACTTTAATCACACAGTGCTTAGCAACTTGTCTAATGAGGGCATCATAAACTCTGAGGACCTGAGTCACTGTCTCTGTGATGTACAATCATTTGTACAGTTCTCAGTTGAGACATCCAGAGCATCCCTAGGACTTAAGAGTCAAAAACTGCATGTCGTGAGTCAGTGTCTCTGTAAGGTTCTCAGGTGAGACTTCTAAGACCTCCTAGTTTTTAGATATCTTTAAGATTCTTGCAGTTAATTAGATAAGGGTGTGACTTAACAGGTGCTGATACCTAAACCAAGGAGAACAAAAACAAAGGGAAAAATTATAGACAAATCTTCTTAATGAATATTGATGCAAAAATCTTAAATAAAATTTTAGCAATGAGACTACAGCAAGTTATTACCAGAAAAATATACCATGATCATATTGGATTTATGCCAGGCAAGGAAGAATGGTTCAACATTAGAAAAATACTCAACATATTTAAACATATCAATAGCAGAACCAACAGAAATCATATGATTTTCTCAATAGATGCTGGAAAACCTTTAATACAAAACAATATCCATTCCTATTAAAAATACTAAAAAGTTTAGGATAAAAGGAAGTTTTCCAAAAAATAATGAATAGTATCTATTAAAAATCAACAAATGTTATATGAAAAGGGAATAAATTCAGAGCATTTCCAGTAAAATCGGGGTTAAGACAAGGATGCCCATTATCATTATTACCATTCAATATAGTATTAGAAATGCAATGAAAGAACAAAAAGAAATTAAAGGAACCAGAATTGACAATGAAGAGACAAAACTCACTCATTGCAGATGATATGATGGTATACCAAGAGAACTCAAGAAAATCATCTAAAACATTCCTTGAAACAATTAATAAATTCAGCAAAGTTGCAGGATATAAAATAAACCCATATAAATCATCACCATTTCTATATGTGAATAACAAAGCCAAAGAGCAAGATATAGAAAGAGAAATTCCATTTAAAAATAACTAAAGACAACATTAAATATTTGGGAATTTACCTCCCAAGACAAACCCAGAAACTGTATGATCATAATTATAAAGCACTTCTCACCCAAATAAAGTCATATGTAAATAATTGGAAAATGTCAAATGCTCATGCTCAGGTCAAGCTAATATAATAAAAATGACAATTCTACAAAAATTAAATTACTTATTCAGTGCCATACCAATCAAACTACAAATAACTACTTTAACAAACTAGAAAAAAATAGTAACAAAATTCATCTGGAGCAACAAAAGAGCAAGAATATCAAGGGAACTGATGAAAAAAAAAATGTAAAGGAAGATGGCCTAGCTCTACCAGATGTAAAATTACACTATTAAGCAGCAGTCATCAAAACTGCCTGGTACTAAATTAATGGATCAGTGGACTAGGGTAGGTTAAAAGAAACTGCTATAAATGACTACAGCAATCTACTACTTGACAAACCCAAAGACAGCAGCTTCTGGGATAAGAACTCACTATTTGAGAAAAATATATTGGGAAAACTGGAAAATAGTATGGCAAAAACTAGGCATAGATTCACATCTCACACCATGCCAAAATAAGATCAAAATGGGCACAGAATTTAAAAATAAAGAGCAATATCTTAGATACATTAATAGACCAAAGATATCTATCAGATCTATTAAAAAGGGATAAATTTATGACCAAACAAGAATTAGAACACATTATAAACTGCAAATTGAATGATTTTGGCTATATTAAATTAAAAAGATTTTGCATTAATAAAATCAATGCTGCCAAAATTAAAAGGAAAGCAGAAAGCTGGGCAACAATCTTCACAACTAGGAGCTCTGATAAAAATCTCATTTCTAAACTATACAGAGAATTGCATCAAATTTATAAGACCATAGCCATTCCCTAGTTGATAAATGATCAAGGATATGAACAGTTTTGAAATGAAGAAAGTAAAGATATGTATATAATCATATAAAAATTCTCCAAATCATTATTGATTAGAGAAATGCAAATTAAAATAACAATGAGGTATCATCTCACACCTATTAGATTGGCCAAGATGAGAAAAAAGGGAAGATGATCAGTGTTGCAGAAGTTGTGGGAGGACTGGGACATTGATGCATTGCTGGTGGAGTTGTGAATGAACCCAACACTTCTGGAGAACAATATGTCCAAAGAGCAATAAACTGTTCACAACCTTTGACCCAGCAATTCCAATTCTAGGTCTACATCCAGAAGAAATTATAAAAAATAGAAAAGTTCTTTATATTCCAAAATATTCATAGTAGCTCTTTATATAGTGACAAAAATAGAAATTTGAGGGAATGCCCATCAATTGCAGAATGGCTGAACAAGTTATAGTACATGCATCCTATGGAATACTATTGTTCTATAAGAAAACATAAATGGTCAGATTCTAGAGAAGTATGGAATGACTAATGAGATCTGATGCTAAGCAAAGGGAGTAGAACCAAGAGAACAATTACACATCAATTACAATCTTATGAGATGAAGAATCTTGATGGAAGCAGCTCCTCTGGGCAGTCCAGAGAGCTAGGACAACTGTATTTGACTGGCTATGGACTATTTTATTCCCTTCCAGAGGAAGAAAAAGAAAACACACACACACACACACACACACACACACACACACACACACACACTGACACACAATTTTTTTAAAAAAACCCTATTGAATCTGATGAACATTTTATAAAAATTATCTCTTATGAATATCTTTCCCTTAATCCTAATTCCTCATGCTGAAAATTACTAATTTGTTAACATGTTTATCAAAATATTTATGAAAAATGCTAACATTATTATTTGCCACTGAGGGGAGGTTGGAAGAGAAGGGTGGAAGGGTAGAAGGAAATTTTGTAACTTGGAAATATGCATGTGCTTATAAATGAAAATAAATGAATAAATTTTAAAAATAAAATAAAACTCTACATGTTCCTTAACTTCTATTATAATTAATTTTAATGCTAAAGTGAGGTATCCTATATTACAGATATATTATCTATTTTCTTTTAATCTATTTTGTTTTTCCATTAAGTATTTTATTATTATGCCAATGATTAAACATTAAAAATCAATTCATTGCCTAATATCTTTTGAAAACATATAGTTTCCCCCTTCATCTCATTTACTTAATTCTATATTTGCTGCCATCTTATTTGCAATCATAATCACTACTTCAATATTTTTGTGAGCATCTGAGGTATAAGACATTTTGTTTCATTTTTCATTTTAATCCATTATGTCAATCTCTGGTGTTTATTGGATGAAATCATATGATTCATATTTACAGTTATGAAAATTAATTTTATTTCCCTCTACTATGTTTTCTTAAACTTTATTTTCCTGGGTTTTGCCTATTTATAACCAAGATTCAAGAGATCACGTCATAATATAAAGAAAGAAAAAATAACATCAACAAAATTCTGTTCAGATCTATAGTATAAGAAAAGTTCATGATGAAATAAGGAATGAATATCCTAAATGATAAAATAGATAATTTTTGAATTAAAAATTACAATTCTAAAAGAAAATTTTGAAAGCTATAAAGATCATGATCAATACAGCAACCTTTCATTATTCCAGACCACCGATTGAAATATCTTCATCCACTCTGTTCACCTCACTTCCTTCACTTCCTATCCATGTGCTTTTCCATACACTAGATTGGTTTCGACTCTTTCTATCCCAGGATAAGCTGATCATCAGAAATTTCTTCATCATGTTGTTAAACTTAGCTTAGAAAACAGACCTAAACTCTGCCCAAAACATTCCTTTAGAGCTAGAAGAATCAGTGCTTTGTAACTCATTGCACTTTGCATCTGAAGCTCTGTTTGGTTTAAATTCTATGTAAAAAAATAACCAGTAGTCTTTCACAATCCACACACCTTCAAGGTTTTTACCTTCCTTTTGTGTGTTGTCTTTCCTCTTTAGATTGTAAACTCCTGAATGTAGGGATTATCTTTATATTCTTATTTGTATATTAAGCAGTTAGCCTAGAGTCTGGCACATAGTAGGTACATAATAAACATTTATTGAATTGAATTGGAATTGGATATTAGGGTGCATAAAGAAATATATTTTTGTATATAGCAATTGAAGGAATTTTTTTTCTTGACTGCATATTTGTGATAAATTTGTTTCTATTTTCAGTTAGGAGAGTTGTGAGAACAAAAGAAATTAGATCTTTGATCATTTAAAACATAGAGGTGCTATAGTTGTGAAATGTTACAAACATTTTCAAATGTTCATTAGATTACTTATTGGTTATTATTTTGTTATTGTTAACATACTGTTGTTTTACTTTGCTGTAAAAGTGGGAATTACTCTTATGAAGTTGGAGTGATCTATAATTGTTCATAATGTAAAAGCAAAACATATCAATAAAGAAAACAAAAAACTGCTTGATATACTGGATTTTTAACTTTCAAATTGTTGTCTTAGTTTTTGTAATAGATAGCATTCCTGAAGTAGAAGGTTCTTTTCAGTACCTAACTATGAGTTCCAGGGCTAAGGCATCATAGCTAGCTAACCTTTTCCCCTATTTAGTGGCCTCAGCTTGATACTTTTCAACACATTCTTCCAAGTTAGGCCTTTATCTAGGATTTACCTGATGCAATGGCACAGATCCTGGAATAACCCCATAACCTCTGATTTCAGAGTAACAGGATCATAGGAGCACAGTTCTATTTCTGCAAGATTTCAGGGACTATCAAATTCAACCATTTCATTTCACAGAAGAAGAATTTGTGGATCATGGAGTTGATGCAATTTGCTTTGGATCATGCAGGTATCTAATAGAAGATGTGATTTTTCTCATAATTGAGAAAAACCCAGAGTTTTACAATATTAACAAATGAATTTTACTAAAAATCCTATTTGTTGAGCTATATGTGAGGTTATGATTATGATGGGTTATGAAAACCAAAACAAAAAAAAAAACCTCCTGTTACTATGAGTTTATATTATAACAAAGGAGACAGCATTCATTGAGGTTCTTCTGGAGCATTGCTCCTGTGGAGGGTTTGAAATTTCTCCTAGTAGTGAGATATAGTATGCTGAGTCTCAGATAATTAGCTTATTTGCTTGGAAAGATATGTGCAATTTATTTAAAGAAGTAGACAAAAGAAAACCTAAGATTGGTAGAGTAGGAAAGAGAAAGCAGTAACTATGGAAAGCAGGAAAAATCTCCTACAGAATGTGGTGCTAGAGGTAAATCTTGAAAGGAAAAAAAATATTGTATGAGGCAGTAATGAGAAGGCATGGAAGGCAGCCAGTGCAAAGAAATGGTGATAGGACATTTAGGAGTAACAGCAAGGAGGCAGGTATGCTGGATCATAGTGTATGTGAAAGAGAGCTTTCCAGATAAGGTTGTCTTAAGTTAGTTCATGAAATACAGGTTCACCTAGAAAACAGAGAACAGAAGCATTACAAGTGGAATGTGATTTTGGCTTTGAATGTGGAGTACTTGGAAGAAAGGTAGAAGAGGGATGCTAGAGATACACGGAGGATGTAGAATGAATGGAGCAGTCTTTTAGTGTATGATAAGATAAAAAGGTTTTCTGGGGAGGAATGTAGTCAGAAGTTGGTCTTCTCACTTTTCATCAATGACCGTGGGAGCCTCCAAATGTGGTACAATAATTCAATTAGAAAAAGAACATGGATGAAGGACATTCTATGGACAAGATTCTTCACTAGTCACTGAAGATCATGCTAAGAATGCAAATAGGATCAAAATAATTTCTGCTTCAGGAGATTGCATTCTATTAGGGGGTGACAAAGATGTGTACATATAAACATAAACAAAGTTATTAGAGGAGAGAATGTTAACAACTGATAGTATAGATTGGGACCATCACTGTAACTTTTAATTTTTGGAAGTTGCTGGGGAGGGGTGGCTAGGTGGTGCTACTGTACCAACCCTGGAATCAGGAGTACCTGAGTTCAAATCCAGATTCAGACACTTAATAATTAGCTAGCTGTGTGGCCTTGGGCAAGCCACTTAACCCCATTGCCTTGCCAAAAAAAATACCTAAAAAAAAAGAAAGAAAGTTGCCCTTAAACTTAAACTCAGGTATAAGATAAAGCAGACAATCTAATCAATTTTTTTATTGAGACTAAATATCCTTCAACAATTCCTTAGGCACTTTAGGATCCAGGTCATCCCCTTTTATGTGCATTCTTATTTAAGTTGGGACTTGTGTTACATTTTCTCCCCAGATAACTTGAGTTTCCCTTCCTAGAAAGTCTAGGATTGATAGAGTAGAATTGTGATCTTGGAATAGATTATGAAAGTTTAGGTTCCCTCTTGAGACCTTCTTCACACTCTGAAATTCCCATTGTCCCAAGACCCAAAGAACAGAAGAGAAATGGAATGAAATTCTTAGGGTGCCAACAAGGGAATTAATAGAATATTAGAACACCAGATCTAAGTACCTGGAGAAATTCCATTCACCCTTGAGAAGCAGTACTGCAGTCTAGCCTCATTAAATGCCACATAGTCATGAAAGTCAGAGAAAGGCCAAGCATTTGAACCATCTTGAACCTGAAGGGCAAAGTCCTAGGAATGGAAATTTTGACACTAACTATAATTAAGCCCTGTTCTCCCTCAGGTCAGGCCCAGGGATCTCAGACCTTGAGCTCAGGAAAGTGAAGTAATTGAGGGAGAGGAGCAAATGTAAAAGCTCAATCATATCTCTAGCACATTCCAAGGCAAAGGTAGAAATGGATTAAACTTTATACTTCTCCCCATGCTTTCTTCATTCCAAATATGGCCAAGGGATTCATGGATGAATCCATAATGCATTCTTCAGTCAGACAAGAGCTGTTGCTCTCTGCTTAAAAATGTTTTTAATTTAATCACTGCTCTCACTGGCTTCACTTCAGGCCTCATAATAAATGAAAATTCTTCCACAGTCGGATTAAATCTGACACCCAGTGTTCACCATATCCAGTCACTGTCCTCCCCAACAGAAGTGAATGCTACCTGGAGAGCTCAGAGGAATATCAGTCAGACTGTCATTACCATATTGTTTCCCATTTGTGGAAAATGGAAATTGAAAAGACAGTTCATGTTTAGAAAACCTAATGTGACCACAATTGCTTTAGGGTTTTTTTCCCCTCTTAGGGAGAGGGTTTTTTGTTGCCTCTCACCCCTCTCCCAATTCCTGACAGTTCCCCCCTACATAGATACAGAGATCTATGATTCTGTGATTTACTTATAGTCTCAGCATTTATAGATGCAGACACCAAAGATGGAGGTTAATATGTTAAAAAAAACAATGAATTTAGGATCATAAGAGCTGGGTTTTAACCTCAACTTTACTACTAGTTACTAGGATAATGATGATTTAATCTTCTGTGAAAGAAGGAGTTTGGATAGGATAACCACTTAGACTTATTTCAGTTTTAAAAGAATCTTCTATTCTAATCCTAATATAATTTGTTGTCATTCAGTGGTTTCAATTGTTTCTGGCTCTTGGTGACTCCATCTGAGGCTTTCTTGGCAAAGATTCTGGATTAGTTTGTCAATTCTGTCTCAAACTCATTTTACAGATGAGAAAACTGAGGCAGTGTTAAGTAACTTGTCCAGGATCACAAAGCCAGTAAATAGCTGAGGCTGTTTTGAACTCAAAAATGAATTTCCCCAACTCTAGACCCAGTACTCTATTCATTGTACCACCTAACTACCCCACTAAAGAAATGGATTATGTAAACCTAGAATGCAGCCAATTTTTTCCTATACAAGTTCTATATTTCTAAAGATTCATGACTCTGTGTGTATATGTCTGCATATTTGTCTGCAAAAAGAGAATGTAGACTTTTGAGATTTTAAATAGTGATTAACAGGAATTGCTCAGCCCACCCTCTGCACACAAACAAAAAGAGGCATTATCTACTGCCCTTTTGAAGAACTTAATGAGAATAGTCATTAGATATCAAATGTATAATTCATCAAGGGGTCTAAACTTTTCCTCCTTAGTAGGATCTGCCAGGGCTTAGAATCCATTGGCATAGGTTTCAAGTAACCAGGCTTACCTCTAGCCATCAGTGAGGTAGCAGAACATGACTTCAATTGAAATTTTGCTTTCTTGATTTGTTTTCCCCAAAGAGAACCTGTCCATAGAGAAAAGCATCATATATTTGGGAATAACTGATATTGAGACGAATAGAGTGTGTATGCAGATTGATACATTCAAGGATAAACTATGCACAGTACATATGGTGAATGTAAATAGAATGTAAAAACTCTTGAAACTACAACCATATCATCAATGTATTGTGACAGTCAACAAAATGAAAGCAAAAATTGTCCACTAGTCATTTTTGCAATTGCTGATATCTCTCTGGCAATTTAAAAGGCTACTTATTTTCTTAGTCATTTTACATAGATATATACATATACACACATATACAGACATAAAATATGGCAAGGGCAGATGAACTATTATTTCCCTAGCTTCATCTAACTTCAATATTGAAAGCCAAGTAGAAACATGAAAAAATCTATTTGAAATAAAAATATCCAACTCATTTATTTTCAAGTATGGCCTGTTGGACAGTCCACTGAAGTGATTGGTTGTTTTAATCTAATACTTGTCTTGATGGATTTTCCTTTTTTCACTGACATTGTTGCCTGATGGTTTGTTGGGAGTGACCAATTGAAGAGCCAACATGATATTATAGAACAAACAACAAATATACTGAGAGGACTTCCTAGCTCTACTTTGTCTAGTGTGATTTTGGCAATTTTACCATAATAATTTTACTTAATAGTGAATATGAGTGGGTCTGAGTCGACAGTTTCCAAGGTCTCTTTAAAATCTATAACTTAGGGATGGCTAGGTGGCACAGTGGATAGAGCACTGGCCCTGGAGTCAGAAGTACCTGAGTTCAAACCTGACCTCCGACACTTAATAATTACTTAGCTGTGTGGCCTTAGGCAAGCCACTTAATCCTCTTTGCCTTTCAAAAACCTAAAAAAAAATCTATAAATTAAATGAATATCTGGTGAAAGTTAGGGACTACTTCCTATAATGGTTTTAAAAGTATAAAATACCTAGAATTACAAAGAGAATACAGTATAATAAAATACAGTTATCAAAAATATGTACTTTTAAATTATGAATCAATGTGGAGCCACAATGATGGATTAGAGATAGGAGCCTTGTATTACTCTCATAACATTCCTCTCTCAAACCTTAAAATAATGCCTCAAATTGAATGCTGGAGACAATAAAAGATCAGTGTCGGATATTTTTCTAGCCTAGAACAACTTAGAAGTTCAGCAGAAAAGGTCTATGACAGTGAGGAGGAGGGCAAACTGAACTGCAAGTGGAGTCACGATGCCATGAACAGTTTTGGAAACTCATCCTAGAGAAGGTAAGGAGCTTGGGGTAACTGACCCAAAAGAAATTACAGAGGACTCTTTGATGGCACTGGGTGCAGGACTTAGTGTTATTTGAATATTTTGGTGCCCCTATAAAGTTATGGGTTGCTGTGCCAGAGTGAAGAAAAGCACTTGGGTTTGGCCACAAGGAATCAGGGAATCCGTAACAGGTCCTGGCAGAGAAGAGCACTAAATGCCTATGGCGCCAGAGAAGTGGGGTACTTCCTGGTTAAAGATCAGAGCACAGAACAAAAGAGCTGTGGCTACACTTCTTCCTGGACCGCCACTTTGGAAACACTGAAAATTGTAGATTCCCAGAACTTTGAAATCTGCACCAGGAAATAACTCGAATCTCCAAACCTAAGAGATCAAAGTTAAACTTTAACAGAAAGTTAAAAGTCAAGAAATAGGCTTGAAGAAAGTTCAAACATCAAAAAAGATTCTTGATTATGAAAAACTGCTACCATGACAAAGAATGTCAAAATACAAACTCAGAAGTCCACAATGTAAATAGAGCTACAAGCAATACCTCAAAGGCAAAAAAAAAATGTAGATTGGAAAAAAGTCCAATAAGAATTCCTACATGAGCTAAAGAATCAGATTTAGAGTAGCAGAATTCACAAAAGAATGAGGTGCAATAATTTTCCAAGCAAAGACAATTTAGATGATCAGCAGTATAGGTTTGTTGCACTCAGATGAAAGAGGAGTGCAATTCAACATGGTCTGTACCAGTATAGATTGGACTTCAATAAAACAAGAATAGGCCTTGAGAGCCACTGTATCAGCAATGGCTGATAAGAAGGAGATTACAGGGGTCTCTTTGCTAGCATTTAGACAAACTTTGTGACTTTGTCCATACTTGGATTCAGATAACAGCCCTGGATGACAGCCCCAAGGCTGGAAAGAATACTATCACACAAGAGCTTGCAATTGCAGTGAAGTGAAGACCATCATCACAGTTTCATGGCAGAAAAAAAGATTGTATTCACTCACAGACCAGAGCACAGGTAATAAAAACATCTCTCCTTTGGTCATACCACATTGAGAATGGAAAACTTTAGAGGAATCTCTTTAGGTCTTTAGAGGAATCCCCCAAAACAAATGCATAAAAGTTCAAAGTTTGAACAATTCACTTCCACCTAGAAAACAAAGTCCTAATTTAACAAAGGGGGTAAAAGTCAAGTAGAGCTTTGGGAAAATGAGCAAACAAAAGAAAAAAATTCTAACCACAAAAAGGTACTATGGAGACAAGAAAGATCAACACACACACAAACATATACACACACACAGACACTCAGAAGAAGGTATCAAAGTCAAAGGCTCTGCATTCAAAGCTTTGAAGAATATGAATTGATCTCATTGAATAGAATACTTGTAAAAAGGATTTTGAAAATTGAGTAAGAGAGACAGAAGGAAAATTGGGAAAAGCAATGAGTGATAAAAGAAAAATAATGATAAACAAGTCAACATTTTGATAGACACAAAAAATGCTGAATACACTGAATATATAAAAATATATCATCTAAAAAATAGACCAGGTTTTAATGCATTGCTGATGGAGTTGTGAATGGATCTAAGCTTTCTGGAGAGCAATATGAAAATATGCCCAAAGAGTAATAAAACTGTTAATACCTTTTGACCCAGAAATTCCAATTCTATGTCTATATCCAGAAGAAATGTTTTAAAAAAGGCAAAAGACCTACATGTTCCAAAATATTTGTAGCAACTCTTTTTGTAGTGGAAAAGAATTGGAAATTGAGGAAATGCCCATCCAATGGGGAACGACTAAACAAGTTGTGGTACATAAATATTACGGAATACTATTGTTGTATAAGAAACCATAAATGGTCAGACTCTAAATAAGCATGGAATGACTTATGGGAGCTGATGCTGAGCAAAGGGAGTAGAACCAAGAGAACAATGTACACATTAAAAACAACATTGTGAGATGAACAACCTTGATGGAAACAGCTCCTCTCAGAGAGCTAAGAAACTGTATTAGACCGGCTATAGACAGTGTTGTCCCCATCCAGAGAAGAAAAACAAAACAAAACACACACACACACACACACACACACACCTTCAGAATCTGATGAACACTTTATAAAAATTATTTTATGGATATCTTTCCCTTAATCCTAATTCCTCATGCCAAAAATGACTAAGATGTAAACATGTTTATCAAAAATATGTATACACAATGCTAACCTGATTGTTTGCCACTGAGGGGAGGGGGATAGGAAGGTAGGATGAAAGGAAATTTTATATCTTAATAATATATATTTGCATATGAATGAAAAAATAAATTTATAAAACAATAAAAATAGAAAAGAAAAATGCAAAATATATACAAAAATATTTAGAGCAGTCCTTTTCTGATGGCAGGGATTTATTGTGGGGGAATAGCTGAACATAAGCATAGACAGAAAAACTCAACTGGTGGGAGGACTCAACCTACTGCTCTCAGATTTAGATAAATCTAACCATAAAATAAACAAGAAGGAAGTTAAGGAAGTAAATAGGTTGTTAGAAAACCTAGACATGATAGACTTATGAAGGAAACTGAATGGGGATAGAAAGGAATATACTTTCTTTTCTGCAGTACATGGCACTTACACACAAATTGACCATATAATAGGGCATAAAAACCTAATAATATATTGTAGAAAGGCAGAAATAATGCATAGATCTTATTCAGATTAATTATAATTATAATTAATTAATTAATTATACAATAAAAATCACATGCAATGTTGGGCCATGGAGATATAGAGCCAAAACTAATTGGACACTTAAATAACCTCATTTTAAAGAATGAGTGCATCAAACAACAAATTATAGAAAGAAACAATTATTTAATGAAACAATAGACTATAACCTATGGGATACACTCAGGGCAGCTGTCAGGGGATATAATATCTTTAAATGCTTATATGAATAAATTAGGGAAAGAGTAAATCAATTAACTAAATATGCAAATAAAAAACTAGAGAAAGAACAAATTAAACCCCTCAGTTAAATACCAAATTAGAAATTCTTTAAAATTAAAGGAGAAATTAATAAAAGCAAAAGCAAGAAAACTATTGAACTAATAAATAAACCCAAGAGCTGGTTTTATGAAAAAAAAGCAAAATTGATAAACCTCTGGTCAATTTGATTAAAAAAAAGAAAGAAGAAAACCAAATTTCTAGTATCTTAAGTGAAAAAAAGGTGAATTCACCACCAATGAGGAGGAAATTAAAGTAATATTTAGGAATTATTTTGCCCAGTTCTATGACAAAAAAATTTGACTAAGTGAAATGGACAAATATTAAAAAAAATACAAGTTGCCCAGGTGAAATGAAGGGAAAATTAAATAACTAACTAACCCTATCTCAGAAAAAGAAATTCAACAAGCCATTATTGAACTCACTAAGAAAAAATCTCCAGGCCGGATGGATTCACAAGTGAATTCTATCAAAAATTTAAGGAACAACAGGTGCCAATTCTATTTAAACTCTTTGGAAAAATAGGTGAAGACATAACTCTTCCTAACTCTTTCCATGACATCAATATGGTGCTGATGCTTAAACCAGGAAGAGTTAAAACAGAGAAAGAAAATATAGATGCAAAAATCTTAAATAAAATCTTAGCAAAATGACTACAATAAGTTATCTCTAGGATAATACTTTATGACCAAGTAGGAATTATCCAAGGAATGCAGGATTGGTTCAGTATGAGGAAAACTACCAGTATAATTAATTATATCAGTAACAAACCTATCAGAAATCTTATGATTATATCAATAGGTGCTAAAAAAAGGTTTTTGAGAAAATATAGCACCCATTCCTACTAAAACACTAGAAAGAGTAGGAATAGATTGTTTCTTAGAATAATAAACAATATCTATCTGAAACCATCAACAGGCATTATATGCAATGGGGAAAGGCTAGAGGCATTCCTAAGAAGATTAGGGGTGAAACAAGCATGCCCATTATCATCACTACTATTCACTATTGTATTTGAAATGTTAGCTTCAGCAATAAGAGAAGAAAAAGAAATTGAAGGAAATAGAATAGGGAAGGAAGAGACAAAACTTTCACTCTTTGAAGATGACATGATGGAATGCTTAGAGAATCCAAAAAAAAACATATAAAAAAACTAATAGAAATAATTAGCAACTTTAGCAAGGTCACAGGATATTAAATAAATCCTCACAAATCCCATATATATATATATATATATATATATATATATATATATATATATATATATATATATCTAGCAAAATGTAGCAGAAAGAGCTAGAAAGAGAAATCCCATTCAAAGTAACCTAAGACAATATCAAATACCTGGGAGTCTACCTGCCAAGGCATACTCAAAAACTTTTTGCAAACAATTACAAAACACTTCTCACACAAATAATATAAAATTTAAATAACTGGGCAAATATCAACTGCTCATGGAAAGGCCAAGGAAATATAATTAAAATGACAATTCTACCAAAATAAATCTATTTGTTTAGTGCCCTACCAATAAAAATTCCAAAGAATTACTTCAATGAGTTAGAAAAAGTTGTAAGTAAATTCATAAGGAGAAATAAAAAGTTGAGAGCCTCCAGGGATTTAGTGAAAAAGTGCAAAAGAAGGTGACTTGGCCCTGCCAGATCTAAAATTATATTATAAAGCATCAGTCATCAAAACTGTCTGGTAATGGCTAAGAAATATAGTGGTGGACAAGTGGAAGAGACTAAGTGCAATAGCAGTAATTGATTATAGTAATCTGTTGTTTGATAAAGCCATAGAGTCCAGCTATTGGGATAAAAATTCTCTCTTTGATGAAAACTGTTGGGAAAATCGGAACTTAGTGTGGAAGAAACTTGGATTAGACCAACACCTCACACCCTATACAAAGTTAAGATCAAAATGGATACTAGATTTAGACATAGAAAGCAATATTATAAGCAAACTAGGAGATAATGGAATAGTTTATCTCTCAAATCTATGGAAAGGGAAGCAGTTCATGACCAAGAAAGAAATGGAGAACACCATTAAAAATAAAATAGACAATTTTGATTACATTGAATTAAAAAGCTTTTGCACACACAGAGCCACTGTAACCAAGATCAAAAGAAATGTAGTAAATTGGGAAAGAATTTTTACAACTAGTATTTCTGACAAAGTACTTATTTCTAAAATATACAGACAACCGAGTCAAATTTTTTAAAAACAGACAAGCCATTCCCCAATTGACAAATGCTCAAACTATATGCAAAGGCAATTTATAGGTGAGTAAATCAAAGTGATCCATAGTCCTATGAAAAATTGCTCTAAATCACTAATTATTAGAAAAATGCAAATTCAAACATCTCTGAGGTACCACCTCACACCTCTCAGGCTGGCCAATATGACCAAAAAGGGCAATGATCAATGTTGGAAGAGATATGGGAAATCTGGGACACGAATACATTGTAGATCCCTTTATTTAGTGCTTTTCCCTGATGCGTTTTTAACCAAGTGTCAGGAGACTGCCATTTTCTTAATCTATTTAGGCACAGTTTTAATCATTGTAACACATCTATTTATCAATATTTAAAGAATGTTGAACATGTTGCTTCTCAAAAATCAACGTTTATCCTCCTTCATTCAAAATTCTCACCCTCACCCCAGGGAACAGCTATTATATGTCACTTTAATTAAAGTTACACAATAAAAAGGCATCTTATTCAAATACAGAGATCATTGAATGTGGAATCAGGGAACATCTTTCATGCCCTGTCATTTACTAACCCTTTAAATATGGGTTACTTACTTTGCATTTCAGAATTGAAGTATTTCATCTAGATTTTGATACTGTAAACATCCATTACTTACATGTGCAGAAATTATCATCTACTGATACAGATGGTGACCCCCCTGAACATTACTAGATGACCTTTATGTGGTGTCATCAAAATTTCCATCAACTAGAAGCCATCACTTCATACTTGTCTGAACTGGGTCCTCAGATGACAGATGCCTAGTGTATCATCAGGCCTAAATGAAAAGCCATTCACAATTGACTAGCCTAACCAGTTATATATTGTGAGCCACTGACATAGCCTTTGAAAATACAAGACCCAAATGAGACATGGAAATAGGACTTGTATAAAGATATCGCATTTTTAAAGTAGGGGAAGTGATACTAGTCTGAATGATTTCACCTCTTGGAATTAGTATCTCTATTCAATTAGGTAATATGCTACCTCCTCTTTTAGAAGAGGACTCTTCCAATTTTTTTCTGTTGTTGGTGTTCTTCCTCATTCTCTCCCTGTAAAAATTTTGTATCTTACTTTGCCTATATTATGTTGTCTCACCTATATACGTTTGCCCCCCCTTTGAAAAACTATAATCTGGGGCAGCTAGGTGGCACAGTGCATAGAGTCAGGAGGATCTGAGTTCAAATATGACCCTAGTCACTGAATAATTACCTAGTTGTGTGACCTTGGGTAAGTCACTTAACCCCATTGCCTTAAATAAAATAAAAAAAAGAAAAACTATAAGCTTTGGGGGTACAGGACTGTTTTCATTTTTCATGTTGTATTCCCAGAACTTATCACAGTCCCTAATTAATTAAATTAAATTGATTGAATTTACTGTTTGAGAAAAAAAAATTCCATGATCTAAAAAAGAATGATGAAGGAATAAGTTTTAGATAGTCATAGAATTTTTTGCGCCAAAAGTCAGAGTTGAATTGCTTTCTTGCCTGAAACAGAAAAAACACTTGCATCTTTTTTGAAAGGGGAAACAGGGTCAAACAATTAAAATTGTTTTATATTTCATTGAATGTAAAGCATGAAATCAAAATTTCCAGCAAAGCCTTATCCCAATGCCTCCTCATAGACTACAGGTGACCTTGAACTCCTGAAGGTTGCATTCTCAGGGCAGGTACTACCAATAGGCAAATATTTAAGTGTAAACTCATAAATGAAATAAATGTTTGTGTGTTGAGAGTTTTTCATAAAATGATATACTCTCCCTTTCTCTATATTCTCCTCCTTCTAAAACACACACACACACACACACACACACATGCAAACACATACAAACACACACTCTTGCTGTAACAATATTGCTTTATTCACATTCTGTCATTTCTTTTTAAATTGAGAGTGTTGACTAATTAAAAATAATTACTCTTTTCATCATCTATGGTGCCATGGCAACCATCACTCCATTCCACAACCATATTTGACATAAAATTCTTCATATTTACTATATACATATTTCTTTATTATATACTATGTGAAAGTTACAGTAAGGTATTAGTTCATTCATTTGATTCATTTTCAACTCTTCTGGACACAATTGATCTTTTCTTGTAAAAGATAAGGAGCACTTTCCCATTTCCTTCTCCAATTTAATTTTTACAGATGTGAAACTGAGGCAAAATGGTTAAGTGACTTGCCAGGGTCACAAGGTAGTGACTGTCTTAGGACAAATTTAAACTCAGAAAAAAGTCTTTCTAATATTCACTGTGCCACCTAGTTATCCTTTATGGTATGGTATGGGGATGCAATGATCCCTCTTCCCAAATCACTCAAAAACTATAATTAAGTTCCTTATTGGTATGGCCATACACACACACACACACACACACACACACACACACACACACACACACACAAACACAAATAAATAAATATTATGCCAAATTACTAATACGGTAAGTATTCAGAGAAGGACACAGAGAAAACGACGAGAAATTGAGAAAATATCATTGAGGATTTGGCAAATGAGCAGTCTTGAAAAAAAGATAATTTTTATTATCTGTGAAGAGTAGGGAGACTGATACAGAAATGGTAGGAGAATAATGAGGAGGACCCCATGATGCAGAGGACATTCTTGGTAAAAGAATGATCCTTGTATTAGAGGCAGCCTATTTCCTTTATAGAGATACATATTTAAAAAAAAAATATTGCAACTTTGTTCTACCTCTAATTAAAATTAAGAGATGAGAAAGCAAACAAGGACTTGGTGTAATGTTATGCCACCTCTGGGAACATTTTGAAGATTTGCTGGCTGGCTGATTTATTCCATTCGTAGCCTGCTGACTTTTTAGTTCAGAGTCAAATCAATTAACAATTAACAAGCATTTATTAAATGCCTACTCTATGTTAAATACTGTGAGAGACAAAGTAGAATACATATACTTGAGATACAAAAAACGTTTCTGTCCTCAAATAGCTTATAGTCTACCAAGGGAAATCATATGTACACATTCAAATAAATGAAAAATATAATAACTAGTAAATGAAATGTATTTAGATGGGGGAGAAATATTAATGGTTAAACAGAATAGAAAAGGATTGTGTAGGAAGTAGCTTTGAGATGAGTTTTGAAGGAAACTCGTTATTTTAAGAGGTGAAAGTAAGAGGGAGTACAAGTCTCCTTACTATTCTAATTTCCCTTCTTTGGACACACTTTAGAATTGGAAAATGAAGCTTGAAAGGTGAAGGGTGAATGTCAGGTTCAGAGGTTTGTACATCTGAAGCAAAGTCAATCAATCAGCAATTTATGAAATGCCTGATATATACAAAACAAGATGACAATATTGAAAAAATAAATCATTTTTAAAAACCTAAATTGGAAAAGGCTGTAAACAAAGGATAAAGTGGAGGGAGAATTGATGTTTGACTTTTTTTCCACAAATGAGTGTATGCTCAGTGCAATCTCTATGAGATGCCTATGCTAACACTCTAGAACACAAGCCACTTTAAGACAAAGAGTGATTTTCATATTGTATGTTCATCACCAGGGTGCTATCACACACTACATGCTTAACACATACTTGCTGAATTTCTCCATTTCCTACAAATAAATTTTAAAAAATAATTATATATCTATCACTTCAAGGTTTTCAGAGCAATGAGGTAATGAGGAGTCATAAGTTAACATACAGGGGAGTTCAGTGACCATTGAAATACTGCAGTAAATTAATCTGACAGAGATTTACTGAAGAGACTGAAGAAATTAAAAATTGTGGAAATCAATAAGAAATCTTTTGAAATGATCCTGTGGTAAAGAGATGAGAAATGCCTGGATGAGGGATGTTAACAACAACCTACATACACATACAAACACACACACACACACAGACACACACACACATACATATACTTGTATATCACAAGTCCATGAATTGTGATATGTGTTGCAGCTGCATTTATTACATGAGAAATAAACATATAGGTGTAACTTTAAGTGCAAGGTGTCCAACCAAGCAAGGAAACTCTTGGGTATTTAAGTTATAGGTAAAAGAGGAAGTTATAGGGAAAATGAAAAGGATTAATCCTGTCTTAAAGGGAAGGAGGAAGGTGAGGGGAAAACAGCCTTCTTTGCCCTTGGGAACTGCTAGACCATGAAGATAGGATGGTTTCCCAGCTGTATCAATAGTTTCTGTCAGGTACAGAGTGATTGGTGCCTACCTTTGTATTTGGTTTGATTCCCAAGGACACACAGATAATCCAACTGGGGTCAGGCAACAAATTATTTCAATTTAGTGGGGCACTTTGTTCTTAACACATACTGATACATACTGATCCTGTATTTCTGAAAAAAAAATATGACAACTCAAGAAGACAAGTTCTTAATAGGGAGAAGAGAGAATTTTTGTTGCTTATTCTTGTCGGTCATGTTCAATTCTTCATTTGCAGTTTTCTTGGCAAAGATACCAAAATTATCTGCCAGTTTTCCAGTGTATTTTACAAATGAGAAACTGAGACAAACAGGGTCAAGTGACTTAACCAGAGTCACACAGCCATTTCCATTTGAGGATAGTTTTTTAGATCTGAAAACAATTTCGAAGGAAAAATTGACAGGGTTCCATTCCTATTGGTTTGAATTCCTTTGGTAAATGGGTTTTTTTTTTATTAAAATTAAAACAAAATAATTCCAGCCTTTGTTTTTCTTAAAAGGTAACTATGGGGATTCATCTTAATTTGTTGATGAAGTGTCTGAATAACTTCACTCCCCTCATAGAAAGGAGTAAATGATTTTTTTTAAAGTAGAAAATACATGGGAGCGGCTAGGTGGTGCAGTGGATAGAGCACTGTCCCTGGAGTCAGGAGCACCTGAGTTCAAATCCGGCCTCAGACACTTAATTACTACTTAGCTGTGTGACCTTGGGTAAGCCACTTAACCCCATTGCCTTGCAAATAAAAAACCCTAAAAGAATGAAAATATAAACCCTTTCACAGTGTTAACTGTTTTCAACATCAACTGAATTTCAACATCTCTCAATTAATTTTGACAACTATGTTTTAACTGTTCAGAAGTTGCATATCAAGCATTTTATGCACACATCTTCATATACATATATTGATTTATATATATTCACATAGACGTATATTAAATGTCATATATATATATATATATATATATATATACATATATATGTATGTATAATGTCACAATTCACTTCCTTAACCAGTTGAACCCCAAATCTCAAGATTGTGGGTAGGCAACTTCTCTTTTATTCTAGGAATACAGCATTTGAAACATAATTTTCTGGAAAATATATTAAAATTTACATTAAGATACTATATTCAAATCTGTTAGTAAGATCAGGGAAAATGATACAGAATTTTAAGGAAACAAGAATACTGAAGATTTATAGGGCTATAGAATCTAGAGAGAGTGACTTTAGAGATCATTAATATAAGCTCCCCATTTTATATATTGAGGAAACTGAGGTCCAGAGAGGATATGTGACTTGGAAGCATAGGATTTTTAATTTAAAGAAATATACAAAATAGCTCCTCCTTTTTACAGATGAAAAAACAGGCAAAATCACAGACATTACAAAGTAGATGTCAGATTTGAAATCTAGTTCCCCAATTCAAAAACACAAGAACCCCCAGTGAAAAACAGAATAAGAAATTTATGAAAAGTGATTATAGTTTTTAAAAGGACGCTCTTTAGGGTTTAGAACTTATGTTCTTGGTTATTAACTTCTAGATTTTCTTTCTCAGACAGCTATTTCTGCAAATCAAGATATATTTGTATCCAGATGATGAGATTATATGAAACCCGGTGCTCCAATTGTGATTAACAGTGTAAATGACACATATATATGTTTTATATATGCCATAACTTATCCACCCTGTATTACAAATCAATAGATATTCAAAAAGTCAATGTACCCTAGCTAAGGTTCAATCCTAAACCAAATTTTGAAATGGAAGGAGAGAGTTTTCAGTATAATCTGTCCTTTAATTAGGCTCCTCTTACTTCTCAGTCCCCTTCCTTTCCAGTTCCTTTATAGCCTTTTGCTGTCCCCTGGTTATTTTTCCACACTTGATTATTACTCCATTTTGGAATAAGCATCTTTGGAAGCACTTGATTCTATGGACAATGTTCCTTCCTGAAATCAAAGCTGACATATTGTGAGTAGTCTTTTCTTTAATGTATCAGATCATAGAGCTGAAATCCCCATATTTCTTCCTTACATAGAAATTGACTGGAATTGTGTTTTATTTCCTTTTGCCCTTCATTTTATAGAGACAGAAGAGGCCTTAGAAATTATCTAGTTCAATATCCTAATTTTATAGAGGAGGAAATGAAAGTGATTTGCCAGAGTTCTTTTAGGTAGCAAGTTGCCAAGCTGGAATTCATCATACATATTTCCTGATTTCAAATATACTGTTCTAACCACAATCCAAAAGTTGGCCAAATGGAATCAATGGAATGATTTTCTATCTATAATAGTATTTCCATTTTCACAAAGACTTTTAGAAAGGTTAAATATTAAAAAAAAGTTATTTTTGCAAGAATTTGACATGCTGTAACATGGTATGAGAAAAGAGTGTTGTTTTTGTTGTTTGTTTATTTCTATTTTTGTCACAAAGATCTTCTGAAAACCCTCTACTAACACCATCTATTCCACATAGGTAACTACTTGATGTGCCAATATGTAGGGCCAGTCTTTTTTATAGGATTTTCCCCCCTCTAGATTCCTTTGAGCTATACACACCCTTTAGAAAAAAAAATTGATGTTCCCCAGGAGTAAAATCACCTTCTGATGAATTTCACTCTGCAGGGTTCTGAAGATTCTATACTTAATTCTCTTTTTTCCTGTTGAATTTACTCCAAGGCGAATGCAGAACAAAAACTGAGAATAAATCAGCCATTTTTTATCACAGCTGTGACTACCACTAAAAAGCAAAAGTCTACGAGATATAACCTTGATTCATAATACTATGCATACTGGGTGAATTGCTCAATAAAACCCAATATTTCAGATAGATTGCAAGGCCAGGATGACATCATAAGCGGTAGAACTGCATACAGGCATCTATACATCACCACATCTAGCATATCCATAGATTGATGAAGACTGTTAGCAATATGCTATCTTTATGTTCATTATGTCTTAATTGATGAAAATACCCTCTGAGACATGTGGAATGAAAGCAAATATGAGGAATATCTGAAAAAAACTAAGGAATATAAATGAATAGTTTTGTTATTGTCACCAGTTATACTTTAAAAAAATTTAAAAAGTAATTGAAAGTCCATATGAAGCCCAGAGTAACTAATTCTCACAGTCATATTTGACAGCAACAAAAATTCAAAATTTCATGTAAGGGAAAATGTGACAAATCTTTGTATTTGCAATTTCTAGAGAAGAATGAACTACTTATATTCTATGCCTACATTCTTTCAAAGACTTTACTTTGAAGGATTCATAAATTCATTAGTCTTTGTAGTCTTCTTCATTGACTGAGACCACAATACTTTCATGTCTTCTTGTCCTGTGAAATATTTCTGTTTTCCCATAAACCTCTTAATAATTCACTTCAAAAATGGCTACCTTCATCTAGTTCATTTTTAATATATTAGAGTTATCAAGAAACCTTTCAGCTTATTTATCTCTTTCTTTTTTACTGGAATAGTTTATTTCTTTTTGTCATATTATGTCTTTAATACTTTCGGTTGCTTATTGCACATTTATAATATGTTCAAACCTGTTTACATGAAGCATATGTCCTTTAATCACTTCAAGGTCACCTCTAATTTTAAGTCTATTCATGAAATGAAACTGAGAAATGGTATTCTTTGAATTGTATTTAGTTTGACTTGGGAAGGTCTACCTATACTCAGGTTTCTAGACCACTCCCTACCATTTATTCCATTGGCAGTTATTTTTCCCTTGCTTGTAAACAAAAAGAGGATGATGTTGATGCTGCTTACTTGTATGATTTCAGAGTGATTTGGGACTTTATTTCAGAGAAAAAAATAACTAGAGGGTGGCATAAGGGATCTTATATATTTCTATATGTTGAACCTTAGATTGAAGATCCATACTAGATTTGGAAAGAGATGATAGGCTTTTGGATTTTGGTGGTCTGGAGAGGAGGAAGATTACATTCAACTGATGTTGAGATCTCTGGGATTATAAATTACAACCCAAACAAAAATCTTCATGAAATGAGGGGCATTGATGCCCATTCTTTGGCAGATGATAATGACCAATTGTACTAATCCTGTGTCCTCACAAAACTTAAATGGATTGAAAGCTTTTTGTGGTTGAGATTGAGAACATGCATATCTTTGAGTCACTTGCCAAACTTAAATTGATTCAAGTCATAAAGTTACAATCAAGTCATATTAGTTTATTAGATTATGATAGGGACTCTAGTCATTAGTGACAAGTTCAGGATGTCCCTCACTGCCGAAGTTTGCTTAAAGTACTTTATCTTCCAAGGCACACTAAAGACACTAAAAACACTGTACTGTTTGATGTATGTTCCTTAAATGGAACACTCATCTCCTATCTCTGTTCACTTGTAGTAGTAATCCCAATATATCTGGCCTTCACTTGTTTTTTCTTCTCTTTTATAAAGTTATTCTTCCTTTAAGATGTAGTTCAGACACTAGCTTCTATAAAATGTCTTTTTTTGATCCCCCCAAAAATACTATTTACCTTCTTTCAGCAGAACCAAGAGAACATTGTTCACATTAACAACTACATTTGGTACGTGAGTATTGTGAAATACTAATGTTACATAAGAAACCAAAAATAGTCGGATTCTAGAAAAGCATGGATTGAATTACAGGATCTAATGCTGAGATAAGCGAGCAGAACCAAGAGAACAATATACACATTAACAACAACATTGTGAGATTAGCAACCCTGATGGATGCAACTGTACTTAGCAGTTCAGAGAACTAGGGCAACTCTATTAGACAGGCTATGGACAATGCTATCCCCATTCTGAGGAAGAAAAACAAAACAAAATATCCTTCAGAATCTGACAAATACTATACTCACTTTTTTTTTAGGTTTTGCAAGGCAAATGCGGTTAAGTGGCTTGCCCAAGGCCACACAGCTAGGCCATTATTAAATGTCTGAGACTGGATTTGAACCCAGGTATTCCTGACTCCAAGGCCGGTGCTCTATCCACTGTGCCACCTAGCCACCCCTTACACTCACTTTAAAAAAAAAAAAGCGTATCTACACTTCTGGCCAAGAAGGTGGAGAAAAGACAGGCACTGTTCTAAGTTTTCCTGGCTCCCCCTAACATGAAAGAAAGTTCTTAACAGAAATTTGGTTGACAAAACCCAAAAAGACAAGTTAGGAGAAGAACAGCTACCAGCAAGGTCTGTCTCCTGGGACCATAGGTGAACCTGGGAGAGGAAAGCAGAAGGCTAGCACAGGGACAACAGTTGAAGGAAGCCAGAGAACTGGCCTTGGCCACAGAGACTTTAGTGAGTTGTGGATCCAAGGATCAATTTTAGCCATGGAATCTTTGGCCGGGGGAGAGGAGTGATGGGAGGGTGAGTTCTAACATAGAGCGTCACAGAGAATGCCTGGAAATCGACCAACTGGGCAAGGGAACTGAGTTCCATAATGTGCAGAGCACTCTTTCCAGAAGGAACAGTAAATCCCCCCCCCCCAACCCTCAGTCTCAGGTATGGGCAAGAGAGTTCACTCAGAAAGGGAGGTTAACTCCCTCCCCCAGGGCCCAGCCCATTTGTTCAAGGTAAACTCAGACTCTGCTGCTGAGGGCCTCAAACACTCCAGAGAAAGCAACCATTGCCCCCTACTGGCCCTCACTTGGAATTAATAAGCCAAGTGAACAAAGCCCCTAGGGTTTTCTAAAACAAACATCTGAGATACAGCCCCTCCCCCAACAAAAGATCTTAGGATAATGAAGAAAGGCCAGTGAGGTGGACCTATGGAGAAATACTTAGAAGAAATAGATTCTAACCAAGAGACATCTAGAACTTCTGAGAAGAATATGAATTGGTATCCAGCCCAGAAAGACTTCCTTGAAGAAATCAGGAAGGAGTTTTAAAATCAAATGGAAAAAATGGGAAAAGAAACTCAAGAGAAAATTTACACATTGCAAGAGAAAATTAACATCTCACAACAAGGGGAAAAAAAACCTTTGGAAAATACAATTTGACAAATACAAAATGAGAATGATTTCTCAGACCCTCAATTGGACAAATGCAAAAAGAAAATAATTCTCTCAAAACTACACTTGGCCATATAAAAATAGATCTGATCAATTGGAAAAGGAATTGCAAAAGGTAAATGAAAAAAGTTCTTCTCTAAAAAAGAATGGAATCTGTGGAAAGTAATGACTTCATGAGAAATTTTTCTGTTAAAAAAACCCCAAAAGATCAAAAAAAGAGAAATAAATGTAAAATACCTCAACAGTAAAAGCACTGACCTCAAAAACTGGTCAAGAAGGTACAACCTGAGAATTATTTGTCTTCTGAATACAGTGAAGAGTACAAAAATCCTGGACATAATATTACAGGATTAAGTGATGGAAAATAGCCCTGATATCATGGAACCAGAGGGCAAAACAGTTATTGAAAGAATATATTGATCCTCTCTTGAAAACAATCCTAAAATGAAAACACCAAGGAACATTATGGCCAAATTCCAGAAATATTAGGTAAAAGAAAAATCTTGCAAGCAAGCAAGCAGCCAGAAAGAAATAACTTAAATACCAAGGAGTCACAGAAAGGATTATGCAGGACCTGTCTGCATCAACATTAAGGAATGAGAAAAAGGAAATCAATGAACTAAATATGCAACTAAAAAACTAGAGAAAAAGCAAATTAAAAACTCCCAGTTAAAAACCAAATTAAAAATTCTAAAAATTAAGGGAGAATCTAATAAAATTGAAAGCAAGAAAACTCTTGAACTAATAAATAAAACCAAGAGCTGGTTTTATGAAAAAAATAAAATTGATAAAACTCTGGTCAATTTGATTAAAAAAAGAAAAAGAAAACCAAATTGCTAGTATTATAAATGAAAAAGGTGAATTCACCACCAATGTGGGGGGCAATTAAAGTAGTAATTAGGAATTATTTTGCTCAACTCTAGGACAAAAAATTGATAATCTAAATGAAATGGATGCATATTTACAAAAATATATGTTGGCAAGATTAAATGAACAGGAAATTAAAAACCTAAATAACCCTATCTCAGAAAAAGAAATTCAATAAGCCATTATTGAACTCCCTAAGAAAAAATCTCTAGGGCCAGATGGATTCACAAGTGAACTCTATCAAAAATTTAATGAACAACTGGATCCAATTCTATATAAATTCTTTGAAAAAATAGGTGAAGATGGAACTCTGCCTAACTCTTTATATGATACCAATATGGTGCTGATACCTAATCCAGAAAGAGTTAAAACAGAGAAAGAAAATTATAGACCTATCTCCATGATGAATATAGATGCAAAAATCTTAAATAAAATCTGAGCAAAATGTTTACAACAAGTTATCACTATGATAATACATTATGAACAAGTAGGATTTATCCCAAGAATGCAGGGTTGATTCATTATTAGGAAAATTAATTGTATAATTAATTATATCAGTAACAAACCTATCAGAATTCATATGATTATATCAATAGTTCCTAAAAAGCTTTTGACAAAATATAGCACTAATTCCTACTAAAACAAGAAAGCATAGGAATTAAATGTATTTTTCCTTAGAATAATAAGCAGTGTCTATCTGAAACCATCAACAAACATCATATGCAATGGGGTTAGGCTAGAGGCATCCCCAAGAAGATCGGGGTGAAACAAGGATGCCTATTATCACCACTATTAGTCAATATTGTACTTGAAATGTTAGCTTCAGCAATGAGAGAAAAAAAATTGAAGTAATTAAAATTAGGAAGGAAGAGACAAAACTTTTACTCTTTGCAGATGACATGATGGTATACCAAGAGAATCCCAAAAAATCATCTAAAAAAACTTCTAGAAATAATTAGCAATTTTAGCAAAGTCTCAGGATATAAAATAAACCTTCACAAACCCTCAATATCTCTATATATTACTAACAGAATGCAGCAAAAAGAGCTAGAAAGAGAAATGCCATTCAAAGTAACCTCAGACAACATAAAATACCTGATCATATCGGTCAGTCTGAGAGGTGTCAGGTGGTAGCTCAGAGATGTTTTAATTTGCATTTCTCTAATAAGTAGTGATTTAGAGCTCTTTTTCATATGACTATGGATTGCTTTGTTTTCCTCATCTGTAAATTGCCTTGGCATATCCTTTGACCATTTGTCAATTGGGGAATGGTTTGTTTTTTATTGAAAATTTGACTCAGTTCTATATTTATTTTAGAAATGAGTCCTTTTCAGAAACACTAGTTGTAAAAATTGTTTCCAAGTTTACTGTATTTCTTTTGATCTTGGTTATAGTGGCTTTGTCTGTGCAAAAGCTTTATAATATTAATGTAATCAGAATTATCTAGTTTGTTTTCAATGAAATTCTCCATCTCTTCATTGGTTATAACCTGCTTCCCTTTCCATAGATCTGACAGTTATTCACCTCCTTGATCTTTCAGTTTGCTTATAATATTATTTTCTATGTCTAAATCCTGTATCCATTTTGATCTTATATTTGTATAGAGTGTGATGTGTTGGTCTAATCCAAGTTTCTTCTATACTGACTTGCAATTTTCCCAACAGCTTTTATCAAATAGAGTTTTTATCCCAATAACTGGATTCTGAGTTTATTAAACAGCAGATTACTATAATGATTTCCTGCTATGGCACCTAGTCTATTCCACTGATTAACCACTCTGTTTCTTAGCCAATACAATACAGTTTTGATGACTGAGGCTTTATAATATAATTTTAGATCTGGTAAGGCTAAGCCACCTTCTTTTGCACTTTTTTCATTGAATCCCTGGAAATTCTTGGTTTTTTATTTTGCCATATGACTTTACTTACAATTTTTTCTAACTCATTAAAGTAATTTTTTTTGGAATTTTGATTGGTAGGTAACTAAGAATATAGTTTAATTTTGGTAGAATTGTCATTTTTATCATTTTAGCTTGGCCTATCCATGAGCAGTTGATATTTGTCCAGTTATTTAAATTTTATGTTATTTGCATGAGAAGTGTTTTGTAATTGTTTCCAAAAAGTTTATTTGATACAAAATATGCACACTTTTTTTAGTTAGAATCAATGTTTTAATGCATTGATGTTGTCCAATCATGGACAATGATCTAAATTATTATTTTTATAAATAATATTTTACTTGTATTCATATATGATTTCATTGTGTATTGAGTGGAACATCTTTTTTATCTTTCATTTATATTTTGTTAATAGTAAAAAAGAAAAATAGATTTTATTTTTTAATATGATATCCTGTTAATCTAATAAAATAATTATTGCATTTTATTAAATATCGGGAATTGTTTAAGTGAACCATCTACAAATGAAAAAAAATTTCCTATAATACTATGTTTCCTCAAATTGTTTTCTTAAGTTATTTTAATACCAAGAATTTTCAGAACTATATCAAATAATAGAAAACAGTATATATTCTTGTGTTCTATGTCTTTGTTAAAAAAATTTCTAGATTATAATGTTAGTTCTTTTTTTGTAGAATAATATACATTCATTATTCATTCCTATAGCTTTCAATATCTTTCACATAAGAAAGAGCTGTCTTTTGCTGTAGAATTTTTTTGAAAGAACCACTCCTCTAACTGTACAACAGAAAATATTTCTTTTTTTTCTGTTGATAAGGCCTATTGTGGCTATAATGATTATTAATTGCTGATTGAAATCCAAACTGGTCAGAATAAAATTTTAAAAATTATTGCTGTAACATCTCTACTTATCTTCTATTCAGCTGTATTGATGGATGGAAATATAAAATTTTCATTCAATGCTTTATCACTGCATGATTTGAGTATGAGGATCATATTTGTCTGAAAGAAGGAATTTGATAATTTATCTTTATTCTTTTTCTTCTCTTCTAGTAATCATGCAAACTAAGACAGCTCTCTATGACCATAGGTTCTGGGGAAAAACTGCCATTCTGTAAATTCCTATATTACCTATAACTGAAGGAAGACCCTGAAGCAAAAAGTTACAAGTAACATAAACTAATAAACATATACACAGTTATGCATGTATGTTATTCTTAAGTAATTAATTGATTAATATCGTTTTTTCCATCCTCCTCTTTTGTGAGTTCTATTATGGCTTTTACTCTTTATTTTGTGAGGTATAATAATGTAATTTCCACATTTCTCATTCTATTAAGATATATATTTTACTTCCTCTAAACATGTATTATTCTAAAGGTTTTATATAGGTCTTCATTTTCCATCTAATCTAGCTGATTTGGTGATCTTATCAGCTCCTATAATCGTGGTATGCAGATGGTTCCTTGATTTCTAGATACTGTCCTAGTTTAACTAATAAACTACAGTCAAACAAGTTATCTGATTTAGTTATTTCACCTCTGAAGGATTTTTTTTAACTCTTTAATATAAAGGTAATAATGATTTGAGGTAGCTGGATGGTGTGGTGGATAAAGTGCCAGGTCAGGATCCAGCAAGACTCTCTCGTGAGTTCAAATTCAGACTCAGACACTTACTAGCTGTGTGACCTTGAGCAAATCACTTAAACCAGTTTACCTGAGGATCCTCATCTGCTGCATGAGCTAGAAAAAGAAATGTCAAAATACTTAAGTAACTTTTCAAGGAAGGTGCAAAATGGGGACATGAACTGTCAAACACAACTGAACAAATCAAGGAGGAAAGTATTGCATTGCTAAAGTTTCTTTTTATTCTCCTACTTTCATATATTTTATTGATTTTGATAAAAATCTCTCCAGGCTCTGGAAGTGGTTTAAGAAGAAATGGTTTTGAATGGAATCTTTTATGTACTCAGTTCCATAATCTTCCTTCAAGATTATATTTAGATGCATATTTTTCTTTCTATTCTCATTGCCCATGACCCTATCAACACATGTCAGAATTATTATAATTGCTTGGTGTTTTTTTTTCTGTTTTCATTCATTCTATACTATACTTAAGCTTCCTTTCATCTTTACTTATATCATCTAAACATCTGAAGGTAAACTTTCATCAGTCCCTATTGTCACTAGAACAAAATATAATTTCTTTATTGTGGTATTTAAGGTCATCTACTATGCGATTCCTTAGGAATAATCTTTTGAAACTTAGTTCATACCACTTTCTATTTTCTCTATTCTAGTCTTCTATTCTATGTCTACTATTAAGATAAGATTTCTAATTCTTGTTCTAGGCTGTTCATTCACCTTCTGAGATTTTCTTCAAGAGTTTGAATTTCTCATTTACCCCTCCCTGCATTCCTTTTAGCTGGTTTTATGCCATATCTTCTTTCTTTTTTAAAAATTTAAAATTTATTACTTATTATTAAATTATTAAATTTATTTTTTAATTTAAATTTTATTCTTTCCAATTACATGCAACATGCAAAAACAATTTTCAACATCCAACTTCTGCCAGATATTGAGTTCCATATTTTTCTACCTCTCTTATTTCTTTCCCTCTTCACCATCAAACCTCTCATTTTTTCATGAGAACAACTGTAATTATAATGTAATGTCAAATGCACACATTCTATATTTCAGCAAACCAGTGATGTTGACATTCCTCATTCTTACAATGCCTTTCTTTCTATCTCTATACATTTATTCAACTTCTTTCTCCCAAAATTTGGAATATATTCTTTCCTTTTTAATTTCTCTCAGGGTACATATAAGTTGTTGTATCCTTCATAAAGTGAGATGACAATAATCTTTCTCATTTTCAACTGATCTTAGAATATTTTATATGAATTTCTCCTTTGCCCTGACCATATTCTGATTTGTGTCATACTTATTTGTGTCTCATACCCCAAGCTCTAAGTAGAATATGAGACTCCTTGTGTTCAGAACCTCTGCCATTTTTCATCTTGTCATCTTCAGTGGCTAATATTGTTCCTTCAGCAAAGTAAATTGGTGAATTGAATTGAATAGAAATTATTTGCCTACTCAGTGACTCCCCATTGCCTACTATATCAAACTACTTATCCTATATGGATTTCATGTGTGAATTTCATTATTTTCAAAAATCTCCTATTCTTTCCTCCCACTTTTTGATTTCTTTGTTTCATTCAGCCAACCAACTCCAACTTGTCTTTATTTTAAATTTTATATTAAATTAAAATATCTGGAAGTCCTAAACAAGTCAAAGCCATCTGCATTCTAAAGTCCAGTGTTCATTCAGGTGTTGAAATAAAAAGATGCCCAAAGTAACTCAGGATATTCAACCACACAAATAGAACTGGTAGTCTGAATTAAATATATAGTGCAAAGAACACTGGATTGAGAATTGGAAGACCTGGGTTTTATTTTTATTCCTACTGTTCACTGTATTATTAAAAATGGGGCCTAGAAAAGTTATCATGAGAGAAAGGAGCTGGCTTAAATTATCTCTAAGGTACCATTTGTTATTTCATATGAATTTATGCATTTTTAGGAAGTGAGGATGCAAGGGAGAAAAATAACAACAACCATCAGATTGTAAATGGTGTATATCTTTTTAGAAATATATGCACCCCATTGGAATCTACTTTATTTATTTATGTATGTATTATTTGTTTTATGGGATTGATGAGAAAGATCCCCAAGGTTCTTGGGCCTGACATTTTTTTTTACTGGTTACTAAGAAAAAAAACCCTAAAGATTCTGCCCTTGGTTGATGTGGGAGGAAGGGAATTGAATGACTATCTTATTCATTTATTTAATTTTAATCTATTAAAGTTCCAATTTGTTGTAAACACCAAAGGATGCCCAGGGCGTGAAGTTGCCCTCTCCTTTCTTTCCACCTGCTCTAGTTCTAAACAAAGAGAGTGGAAAATCAATAATGAACAATCCTTATCCTTCCAGCTCCTGAAACCTGCTGAGCTCTGTGCCATCCATCAGCACACACACATATACACACAACACACACAAAACACACACACAAACACACACACACACACACACACACACACACACACACACACACACACACTGTTCACATACCCTCAATGTTTCATCTAGTGGATTTCAACAAGTGAGGTACTCATCCAACCTATATTCCAGCCAAATGGATTAGCACTATGTAACAGTATTGTTTTCAAAAAGGACCTTTAGAAGTACAACCCAGAATTGAACAGGAATCCTCTTGGGACAACTCATAGCTACCCCCCCCACACACACACACACATACACACATACAATTGCCATTTAATGTGCATTTAAATAATTCATTTATTAGACTTTTATCACTTTTAAACATAGTCCAATTTACCTTTGGAAACCTCTAATCGTTATATCATATTTCCCTATCCCCAAAAGGAATTTACCTTTCAATTTCCATTTGTTCCATCTGCCTTCTCTGAAACCAAAAGTACTTTAATGTTTGTACATAGTTACCTGTGTGTTATTTTTCCGAGCTAATTGTGGTCTCTTCTTGGATTGAGACTGTTTTTCCTTTCTTTGTATTCATGCAGGAATCTAGTAGGTGCTTGATAATGCCTGTTGTTTTCACAAGTCCAAATTATAGCTTTTGACAGCTAAATGTATTGTTTAGAATTTTTCTTAAGACCAATTTATTTAATCATTCTTCAGAGGATATGATCTTCACCTTCTTTCCATTGTGATCAATTTCCTTTAGTAGTCCATTTTCTAATTGATCTATATAGTTCTTAATATATAGCATTCGGCTACAAATATAAGGCTCCCAATTTGATATGGCCAGGTCAAAGGCAATTGAGGCTAATCACTTTCTAGGTATGAGAAAATTCATTTTTAATAATTATTCCTAAGAATGTAGTAATTTTTGGAGGCCACTGCTATACCAATTACTCACATTGAACCTGAAGATAAGTAAAACTTTCAGATTTTTTCACTGAAACTATTATCTAATCATTTTTCCCCATTAAAAAATAAACAATATATTCCTGACTATTATCTAGTTGATGTAACCAGTAGCATAATAGATAGAGATCTGGGACTGGAGAGAGGAAAGCCTGAGTTCAAATCTGGTCTCAGACATTTTCTAGTTGTTGGATTTTAGAGAAGTCACTCATCTTCGCTTGCCCCAGTTTCCTTAAATGTAAAATGTGTATAATAATAGCACCTACCTTACATAGTTGTGAGAATCAAATGATATAATGTTTATGAAAAGTATTTAGTATAGGTCTTAGCATACAGGGCTATACACACACAAACAAAAATGTATATATACACATATAAGCATACACATATGTACATATATGTATGTAAATTCACTCATATATACATTACATTTCTTTGTATATACACATATATGTGGAATGATAGATAAATGATATATATAATGTGTACCTATTATATATTTATATACATATACACATACAACACACATGTTCATATATATATATATGTATATGTATTTGTGCATTTGTGTGTATGCATTACCTTCCCTCTTCCCTCTTCCCATCTCATCATCCCATCACATTTCTATCCTTCCATTCTGATAGGCCATCCCTCATGTTTGGAATAACATTCTGGAATACATTCTCTCTAATATTTGCTCCTCAATCTTCAGTGCTATGGTCATTTGTTACTTTCTTTACTTTTCTTTCTCGTTGATTGGCCAACAATAGGGTTCAGGCTAAGCCCCTCATGGTCACTGTTTAGGTGATAATTGACTCAGAATGAATGTAAATAATCTCAAATAGAAACCATTCTTTGCCTCCTTTATTACCTGCCTTAATCATTGAATGGGTATTGTCTCATTCAAACTGAGACCTGTTAAAGACCTTAGCTTAAAAAGGTCAAGGTTTCCCACTATATATAGGATCATCATCAATCATCCTGATCCATATCTGGTCACTGGATCTAAATAACTCTAGAAGAGAAAGTGAGGCTGATGATTTTGCACAGCCTTCCCTCACTTAAATACAATTCACTTGCTTGCCATAGCTTCACCTTCTTGATGCCATGGTCCTCTTTGAGAATGAAGGACAAACAAAAACAATTACTTTCTACATGAATGTTTTTTTTTTCCTTTTAGAATCCCATTAAAATAAGAAAATGCAGAGTTGGAGAGGGAGCTCAGCAGTCAACAAGACCAACTAATATCTGAGAAATAATTATACCTGTTCAATATGGTGCTCAAACAACCTTTATTTGGAGACCTAAGAAGGTCAAACCCAAACACCTTCTTAGGCAACCCATTTTGATAGTACTTTGGTCATTAGAGACTTTTTGCCCCTTGATATTGTTATCTTAAATATGCTCCTTTGTAATTTCAATTCATTGTTATTCATTCTATCTTTTGAGATCAATCAAGACCCTTGAACCATTTTTGTATTGTTTAACAGGTCTTGGTCAGATGCTTCCATGATTCCTATCACAAAATGGTTTTTATATTGCTTATTTGTATACATGTCAACTCATCCCTTCTAGATTTTAGGAGTGTTGGTTTCTGTTATTTTCATCTCTACATCTCTAACACTGAAAACAGAGCCTTCCACAAAGTACTTTAAATCCATTTGTTGAATTAAATTAATTGAACTGAACAACTCAAGTCTCAATACCTAACCTGGTTTCCTCTTTCCCCCCTACTTCTCTGTCCCTAAATCTCCATTCTCTTTCATCTGCATGCCCCATGCAGAGTCTGATTAAATGTAACTGCCTTCTCCACTTTCATTTTGGCCCAGGAGCTCAAATTCTGTCTAGAGCAACTGAGAAAGGGAGAAAAGGGGGAGGGGGAGGGGGAGGGAGAGCAGGAGCATGCAAAGACAGCACAGGAAGGGACTGTGGTGAGTTGGGTAAGAGCAAGATTTATGGGCCCTATATCATAGATGAAAGGCTGGAGGTGGTAAAGAAAGAGCATTGGCAATAATTTATAGAGGCTTGTTATGACAGACTTCTCGATTGAGGATGAAAAAGATGCTGTTAAAACAAAACCCAAATATCTGGGATGTTGCTGTAAACAACAGACTTTGCATCACAGAACCAATGCCATGTTAATCTGTAAAGTCTATGTTAAATGGGGGAGGGGAATGACCCTCATTTATAGGACCCTGTCTTTTATGTAAAGAGAAAATGGAAATCTGCATGAAGGGAATGTCTAGATCAGAGAAGACTGATTATCTTTAAGAATGTGTAGGAAAAAAAAAATCTCAGGATCCTATAGCGGCTTCATTCCCTTCCCTAAACCTCAGGTCCCTTGCCCTTTATGACACTCCAGGAGACAGTGGTGAGAATAGATGCCTGTAGGAGACCCAAGCTGCCCTGGTCATGTTATATCTCAGAAGTTCATTTTCCATGCCTGATATTCAGCTGCAGGGACTCATTTCTTTTCCTGTAAATGCTGGCTTTGATCTTTACTTCTCTCTGTCAGTGGTCTCTGAGTACTGCTTAGGGAACAGATGTCAAAATATGTCCTTACTGTGATGCTAAGAATCAGAATTGGCTCTTAATATGCAATACTTGGGATTAAAGAAATACATTCACCCCTCATTTGGCATATCAGTTACCTTTCATTGCCAGATTTATGGTATAGGAGAAAGAACAGTGAATTTTGATTCCAGAGAAACTGAGCTCAAAGTCCAGCTTTACCATTTTATTGTCTATGCTATAATTACACTTGGCATTTAAATGATAATTATATCAAAAGTTAACATTTTTATATTGGTTTTGAGGTTGCCATAGTATTTTACTGCTTAATGTTACTTCATCCTTAGAACAAACTAGAATTCTTTACAAATATTAATTTATTTGATCCTCAAAATAATATTAGATTGCAGATGCAAATTATCTGTATTTTAGTTAGAGAAACTGAAACTCAGTTCGATAGGTGAACCACTTATCATTTAGATGCCAGGGCTTTGTCCTTCTTTGTCCTTCTCCAGACTTCTGCCATTTTGTTGATATATATATATCCTAAAATATAGATACCATCTGACTAGGACAAATACAGTAACTAGAATGTTACATCTCTAATTTTTATTGATTGTCTTATCATACTGTTGTATTATATTGAGCTTGCAGTCTACTAATCACCCCATTCTCCTCTCCCCTGACCTTTGCCTAATTTCTACCTAGTCACATCTCTTCCATCTCTCATTTGTGAATTAGATCTTTTAAACATAATTATTATAGGAAGCAAAATTAATTCTTCTTAAATTTCAACTTGTGGCCTATCAAATCCTGTTTGATACTATCTCTGTCATTCATTGTGTTAGAGATCACCTTTAGTTTTGTGTCACTTGCAAATTATCTTTTTCACCATACCATTTACCATTAAGGAGAAATGAGTCTTCATTAGGAAGACCAATTAATATATTATTATTACATTCCAGGTGAGACCTGAATATACTGAACTGGACTGGTGGCAGAGTGAGTAGGGAGAAGAGAGCACATTTTAGTAAGTAAATTCAATAAGATTTGTCAACTTATTAAATTAGAGGAAAGGTCAAGGTGTATAGGTAGAGTGAAGAAAGGAAGAATAAAGAATGACTGCAATTATACAGAAATAGAGAAAACAGTAAGTTCAATTTTAGACATATTGGGTTTAAGATGCTTAGAGGATATTTAATTGGAGGTGTTGAGCAAAGCATAGGCAGGAAGAAACTTGCAAGAGAGCTTAGAGTTGGATATCTGTGCATCATTTATATAAAATATAATAAAATACATGGGAGTTACTGAGATCACTAAGAGATATTACCCACAGGAAGGGTGTATAGAGGAAAACAGTTCTTTGGGGAAAGTCTGTGACTATAGAGAAATAAAATAATAATGATTTTAAAAGCATACTGAGGGCAGCTAGGTTGCACAGTGGATAGAGCACCAGGCCTGGAGTCAGGAGGACCTGAGTTCAAATCCAGCCACAGACTCTTAACAATTATCTAGCTGTGTGACATTAGGCAAGTCACTTAACACCATTGCCTAGTAAAAAAACTTATAAAAAGGATACTAAGAAAGAGTAGTCAGACATGTAGGAGAAGGAGGAATATCTAAAGAACAAGGGTCACAAAAACCCAACAAGAAAGTATATCTAGAGAAGTAGATGATTTCTCTATTAGGATAATCTCCAATCTTCAATCATCTTTCTTTTTTTTCTTTCTTTTAATTTATTTTTCATCTGAATTCACATGTATATTTTTAAGTTACAAAACTTCTTCCACCCTCACTTCTCACTCCCCTCCCCTCAGCAACAATCAGTCAATTGTACTTATATATTTTTGATAAACATATTTACAGATTAAGCATATTGGGTATGAGAAATTAGGATTAAGGAAAAGAATACATAATAGATTATTTTATAAAATGTTCATCATATTCTGAAGGAATTTTTTGTTGTTTTGCTTTTCTTCCTCTGGATGGGGATAGTATTGTTGATAGCCAGTCTAATATGGTTGTTCTAGCTCTCAGAATGGCTGAGAGGAGTGAATTCCATCAATGTTGATCATCTCACAATGTTGTTGTTAATGTGTACATTGCTCTCTTGGTTATGCTCCCTTCAATCAGCATCAGATCCTGTAAGTCATTCCATGCTTCCCTAGAGTCTGACCATTTATGATCTTATAGAACAATAATATTCCATAGTGTTCATGTAGCATCACTTGTTTAGCCATTTCCCAATTGATGATCATCCCCTCAATTTCCAATTCTTTGCCACTACAAAAAAGAGCTGCTATGAATATTTTGGAACATGTGGATCTTTTTCCCACTTTTTATGATTTTCTTCTGGCTATAGGACTAGAATTACTGGGTCAAAGGCAATGAACATTTTTATTGCTCTTTGGGCATAGTTACCCATTGCTCTCTGGAAATTTGGATCCCTTCACAACTTGACAAGGAATGCAACAATATCCCAATATTCTTACAACCTCTACAACATTGATCATTTTCCCTTTTTCTCATCTTGGTCAATCCGATAGGTGTGAGATGATACCTCATTGTTTTAATTTGCATATCTCTAATCAGTAATGATTTGGAGCATTTTTTCATATGATTATATATACTTTTAATTTCTTCATTTGAAAACAGTCTATCTATATTCTTTGATCACTTATCAATTGGGGAATGACTGGTAACTTTATAACTCTGATGTAATTCTCTATATATTTTAGAAATGAGAATTTAATCATAACTCCTAATTGTAAAGATAGTTTCCATACTTTCTGCTTTACTTCTAATTTTGGCAGCACTTATTGTATTAGTGCAAAAGCTTTTTAATTTAATATAGTCGAAATCATTCATTTTGCAGTTTATAATGTACTCTACTTCGTGTTTGGTCATAAATTTATCCCCTTTCCATAGATCTGATTGATATAGTATTTCTTGACCTGTAAACTTATCTATGGTGTAACACATAATGACTAAATCCTGTACCATTTTGATCTTATTTTGGCATAGGGTATGAGATGTGGTTCTATGCCTAGTTTTTGCCATACTATTTTCCAGTTTTTCCAAAAATTTTCTCTCAAATAGTGAGTTCTTATCCCAGAAGCTGATGTCTTTGTGTTTGTCAAACAACAGATTGCTGCACTTATTCTATCACAGCTAAACTTTCTTTCCTTGCCATGAGATGTAGTTTTACTAAACCTGATAAACCTCTTACCCATCAAGGTCAGTTATATACTATTCTACTATTTTTTCTATTTAACTTATGTATCAATTCTTCATTAGTTGTTTTTGCTTTCTATATCCCAATAGAAATATGTTCACCATGCTCTCCCACCAAAAAACTAAGAGTTGAACAATTCCACTTTCTGTACTCTGATTCTTCTCTCTTCTCTAATATAGCTTAATTTACTGTTATCTTGTAACCCATTGATTTTCGTGGCAGGTTTAACTCTTTCTGAGCTATTCAGCTACTTGCATATTCCACTCTTATCAGTCATTTCTTCCATATTCAAGTCATTTTAATATCCTTAAGTTGATAGATGGATTTCTCATTCATTCACATGGGTCTCTTCAGACAAATTCTCCCTTTACATTCTCTTGAGAAATATTTTTAGTATCTTTCATCCTTAAGAGCATTCCATTTTTCCTAGAAAGTCTTTCTCTATCAAGTATCTAAATGTAGGAAAAATAGATTGGAACTGGGTCTGTGATTTCCTTGACTAACATGTAAAACACATGTCTAACTTACAGTTGTGAAAGAAGAAACAACTCAAAAGAAAAAAGAAAAAAACTTAATTTTTATTTTTCCTTTTTTGGCTTCTCTTGATTTTTGATATTGGAGATTCAATTTTTTATTAAATTCTGGCCTTCCTGTGGAAGCTTAAAATCATTACATTGCAAGACCATTTTTTCCCTTGAAGTATGTTTAATTTTGAAAGGTAAGTGATTCTTTGTTGTAGCCTAATTCCTTTGCCTTCCAGATTATCAAGTTCCATGATTTCCAATCCTTTAATATCTCATTTGATAAGTCCAGTAATACTGATTATGGCTCCCTGATATTTGAATATTTCTTTCTAGAACCTTTCAATATTTTCCCTGACTTGATAGTTCTTAAATAATGTTACTGGGGGGGGAGGAGCCAAGATGGCAGCATGAGGGCAGAAATTCCCAAAAAACTGGTTCCCAAAATATTTCAAAAGCCATCAAATTATGACTCTATCCAAATTTTTTTTTAGGTTTTTTTTCTGCAAGGCAAACGGGATGTGGTTAAATGGCTTGCCCAAAGGCCACACAGCTAGGTAATTATTAAGTGACTGAGACCGGATTTGAACCCAGGTACTCCTGACTCTAGGGCCAGTGCTTTATCCACTATGTCATCTAGCTGCCCTTTCTATCCAAAATTTAAAGGGGGAGAACCCTCTGAAAAACTGAACAATACAATTACCCAGTACAAGACAACTATGAAGATCCAAGGAAAAGGTCTGTTTCATTGGGACTAGGGGTAGGACAGCTGAGCTGGAGAAAACTATCTCCAGCCTTTGAGGAACAGCCCTCCGGACACCTAAGTCCATGGTAGAGGGGATAGTTTCCAGACTTCTTGGCCTAGGATCACTGGGGATGGCTTGAAAGGGCAGTAAAAGAACTCTGCTGCACCAGAGTGAGTGCAAGCCACATCAGAGAGAAACCAAGCTCAAAGCAGCCCTGCAGAGTCACCACTAGTGTTAAGCCCACAGATGCTAAGGAAATGGGAAGAGACTGCAGAGGTCTCTCTGCTATTCCTGGGGCAGGACTCTGCTGTTGCCCCCACTCAGATCCAGGTTACACTCTGGAGCCCCTACTACCATAGAGGAGCATGGACTCTCTTCATAGCTCCTGGGAAGAGAGGAGTGCTTGTAGTCATGGTCATCCACAGACCAGAACACAGGCAACAGATTGGTCAGAGCCTTGGAGGACCTTGGAGGAATTAAGGACCTTGTGGGATGTCTCAAAAAACCCTGCCAAAGCCTTGGAAGTTCAATAAATCAGTCATAGTTTGAGGAGATGAACACATGACAGAAAAAGAAAAACTTAGCCATAGAAAATTACTTTGGTCCGATGGAGGACCAAAATGTAGATTCAGAAAATGACAAAGAAGAAGCTTCTATATATATATAAAGTCTCCATGAGAAATAGGAAAGGGGCTCAAGTTATGGACAAGCTCAAAAAAGACTTTGAAAAGCAAATAGGGGAGATAGAGGAAAAAATGGGAAGAAAAATGAGAGCAATACTGGTAAATCATGAAGATTAAGTCAATAGCTTGGTGAAAGAAATACCAAAAAAAATACTGAAGAAAATAGCATGTTAAAAACCAGTTTTGACCTAATGGAAAAGGCAAACCAAAAGGCAAATGAGGAGGAGAATGCCATCAAAAGCAGAACTGGCCAACTGGAAATGAGATAAAAATGTTCTCTGAAGAAAATAACTCCTTCATTGTAGAAGGGAGCTAAAAGAAGTTTATGACTTTGCAAAAAAAATCAAGAAACAATTAAACAATGCCAAAAGAATGAAAAATTAGAAGAAAATGTGAAATATCACAATGGAAAAACAACTGACCTAGTCAACAGATCCTGAAGAGATAGTTTAAAATTTTTTGGGCTATCTGAACATCATGACCTGGAAAAAAAGCGTAGACTTCATTTTTCAAGAAATAATACAGAAAAATTTCCCTGAGCTCTGAGAAACAGAGGGTTAAATAGAAATTGAGAAATCCCTCCATCAACTCTTGAAAGAGATCCCCCAAAATACTCCTGTGAATATTATAGCCAAATTTTAAAACTCCCAAGGCAAAGAGAAAATACTGAATGCTTCCAGAAAGAAACAATTCAACTACCATGAAGTTACAGTCAGTATTACATAGAATTTGGCAGCATATCTATATTGAGGACTCCTAAAGCATGGAATATCATATTCCAGAAGGCAAAAGATCTTGGTTTACAATGAAGAATCAACTACCCAGAAAAAGTGAACAATCTCTTTCAGGGGGAAAAAATGAACTTTAAATGAAACAGGGGACTTTCAAATTTTCCTGTTGAAACAACCAGAACTAAACAGAAAGTTTGATTTCCAAATACAAGATTCAGGTGAGGCATTGAGAGGGTAGACAGGAAGGATTAATAATGAGGATCATAATGATATTGAACTGTATGTATTCCTGCATGGGAAAAAGATACTGATAACTCATTTGAACCTTCTCATTTATAGGAACAGTTAAAAGGAGTATATATATATAATATATATATATATATATATATATATATATATATATATATATATATATATAGAGAGAGAGAGAGAGAGAGAGAGAAGGCACAGGAGGGAGTTGAGTATAATGGTATAATATAATATAAAGATGGAGTCAATGGGTGATAAGGGAAATTACTAGGATAAAGGTAAAGGAGGAGTAGAATATGCTAAGATATTTCACATAAAAGAGTCAAGAAAAATCTTTTTCAATAGTGTGGGGGGGGGAGGTGAGGGGGAATGAGTGAGCCTTCATTCTCAACAAAAATGGTTCAGTGAAGAAATAAGATAAAGACTCAATAGGATATAGAAATCTATCTTACCCTAGAGGAAAATAAGAGGAATGGGATAATGGGGATGGGGTGGGGGAGAGGAGGAAGAAGATGATATAGAAGAGGGAAGATCATAGTCAAATTCAATACATTTCTGAAGAGGTAAAGATGAAAAGAGAGAGAGAATAGAATAAATGAGAGTGGGGAGGAATTTAATGGAGGGAATTACAGCTAGTAATAGGACTGTGGGAAAAGATATTGAAGCAACTTCTCAGATGTACTTATAATAAAGAAGGCAATTCATCCCAGAATCAGAGCTGATGGAATCTGAACACAGACTGAAGTCCACTTTTTTTCCATTCACTTTATTTCTCTTGAGGTTTCTCTATCTTTTTTGGGTGGGGGGGAGGAGGGTTTATATTTACTTTCAAAACAACAAGATTATTATAATGATATAAAAATAAATACACCTTTAAAAATAATTTTCCTTGGAATTTTTATTTTGGGATCTCATTTCTAATGTGATTTTGGTTTCTTTTAATGTCTATTTTGCCCTCTGATTCAAGAGTTTCAAAGCAATTTTCACTGATGATTTCATAAAAATGATGTTCAATGCCTCCTTGTGATTATAACTTTCAATTTTTCCAATGATTCTGACATTGTCTCTCCTGGATCTATTATTCCAGGTCAATCCTCCCTGGCCCCCCTCCCCCCCACATCCAGTGAAGTTTTTTTCTTTTCTTCTATTTTATTATTCTTTTAAATTTGATAGCTTCTTGATATCTCCTACAGTCATTACCTTTCTTTGACCAGTTCTAATTTTAAAGAGCTGTTTTCCTCATTTAGCTTTTTTGTTCTTCCTTTTCCATTTGATGAATTGTACTTCCAATGGCTTTTTGTATCTCCTTTTCCACTTCACCAATTCTACTTTTTTAAGAAATTGTTTTCTTCTTTCATAATTCTCTTGTATCATTCTCATTTGTCCCCAATTTTTTTATGTGGTCTTTAAGTTCCTTTTTGAGTTCTTCTGTGGATTCCTTCTCGGGTGGGACCACTTCCCATTATTCTTTGAGGTTTTGATTATAGATGTTTTGATATTGTGGTCCTCTTCTAAGTTTGCATTGTGATCTTCCCTGTCACCCTAATAATTTACTATGATCTCAATCTTTTTTGTTTGCTTGTTTTTAGTTGTTGTTTCCCCTCATCTTTTTTTGATCTGTTTTCATTTCTCTAATTTTGAACTCTGTTCCCATGGTAGAGGGGCTTGTGGTGTCAGGGGCTACAGGTCCTAACTGTTTACCTAGTGTTACAGTGTTGTTGGCCATGGGAGAACTTGGTGTCTTTTGCTTTATGGGAGGGGTAAGGAGAGGCTTGAGATTTAGTGTCTTAGGGTTCTAACAGGTTACCTGATGCTGAACCGAGGTCCTCATGCTAGTGTCTGCTATATGCTGAGGCCAGTGAGCTGTTTCTGTTTTCTCCAGGATACACTGAAGCACATAATTGTTCTCAGAGCTATAATCTGCACATTCCTCTGTCTAAGTCATGGCATGTGCATGGTCCTTGTGTTGGTGTTGGCCTACTTCAGGGTCTCCTACTGGTTTGCTGAGTTGAACTTACTGCTGACTTGTTGGGTCATTTCCTATCCTGGACTGTGTTCTCATTCTACTCAAGTGAGACATGTCTTTGCTATTGACATCCCTAGTTTCTTGGGTTAAAATATTGTTTCATCCCATCTTTTTGCTGGTTCTACTGTTCTAGGATGTGTTTGGCGCACTATTTTATGGTTATTTGGCAATTCAATGCTTAGTCCACCATTCTGACTTCCAGAACTCTGAAATTCTTTGTATAAATTGAATGGAATCAATTCTATCAGTGCTTTCATTTTTCTTCTCACAATAAAGCTACATGATAGAGAAAAGTACTAGATTTGGCATCAAAGGAACTATATTGAATAGCTATTCTGATACTGTGAATTGAGAAAATTTGCCTTCTCTGGTCTCAGTTCACTTATTCATAAAATGATAATTTCAGGTCTCTTGTCTTTTCCCGAGTTCCAGTCCATTTCCAAAATCTATGATTCTATGCATTTTCTAAGGTTACTGATGGAATATGATGATGATGATGTTGATGAATAAGGATAATGCTAGTTTTTAATCACAGCAAGTAACCAACTCACTCACCAAGGTTGTTTCCTCAGTTGAAAAGCTATTATCATGGATGATAATAATGGTTAATACTAACAATTATTAGTAATATAGTCATCATAATGTTTAACTAGCTATGATAAAAATGATAATGATTATGATATTAGAGCATCTAGGTAGTACAACAGATAGAGCACCAGCCCTGGGGTCAGGTGTACCTGAGTTCAAATCTGACCTCAGACACTTAATAATTGCCTAGCTGTGTGACCTTAGGCAAGTCACTTTACCTCATTGCCTTAAATAAATTTTTAAAAATTTAAAAATTTTTTAAATGATATCATTATCATTGAAAGAGAAGCTTGTTGAATTGATCACTTGTGTGTGATCACAATACTAGCATAGAAACTGAGATTGGAACCTGTCTTCATTCTCCAAGTGTGCCAATTTTAAAAATAGAGGATAACAACATAAATTTCTTACTCTATAACTATATCAGATCATTAGATTCTATCTTTTCTTTGATTTATTGACCATCCCTCTTTTGCCACTGATACCTGCTCCCTCCACTACCATTGCATTGTTGGCTTCTGATTAGCAGCAGATGATTGACAATGTGGAGCCATGCTATCTGGGACTTCACTTGTCTAAGATTTGGAATACTCTAAGAGTATATTTGTCCCCAAAAGTGTGCTGCCATACTGAGATAAAAATGATTTAATGGGCGATTTTATGGCCAAATGATTTATGGTCACAGATTTAGCCTTTTGGTGATGGACCACTTTTTAATTTGCTAAGTTGTTTCTCAGATGCCAGCAAAGACCTTTGTCAGGAAAATATTTAAAGCTTTTCTAAAATGGAAGGAACTCCCCCTCACCCCACTATTTGAGTTTCATTTGCTCAGACTCCATTGAGTCTGAAGAAATATCAGAGGTATGATGATGTCTTTGATGAGAATGTGAATGATTCATATGAATGTTATATATAGGACATAAATATATATCTGTGTCTGTATATAATAATATAGGTATGCATACATGAATACATGTATAAACATATATACTTACAGACATATGTATGTGTACATATATATGAGAACATATATATTTGAAAGGCTTATGTTCTGGTGTAGTGATGGGGAGGGGAAAAGAAATATGAATTGAGTTTTCTTATATTCTCCTTTATGTTATTGCTCAATTGTTTTTTCAGATATATCCAACTGTCTATTGTGTCATTTGGAATTTTCTTGGAAAAGATACTGGAATAATTTGTCATTTCCTTTTCCAGTACAATTTATGGATTGAAGTGAACAGAGGCAGGGTTAAGTGACTTGCCCAAGGTCACATATCTAGAAGGTGTCTGATATCAGATTTGTGGTGATCTTTCCCTTCTTTTCAGTCATGTAAAAGTTTGAAATCTCTAATAATCTAGTATCTCTTTTTTTAATGAAAAAATTGAACCCAGAGAAGTCGAAAAGGTCATTCAGCTAACACATATCAATGTGAGGGATGTTAGGGCCCTTGACTCCTAGATCATTTTTCTTTCTATACTTTGTAATGGCAGGGTTGGAGCTGAGAGGAAATTAAAGCATTTGATTTAATGAAGTCTCATAGTGTCAGTGAGTGCATCCATCATAGATTCTACTTGGGGTTACTATCAAGCAGAGCTTGGTACTATCACCTTTTTAAAAGATGTAAATTTCAGACTTTTCAAAAATAAATGATTGACTCGTATTCCCACAACTAATAAGGAATTAAAACTCATACTTCAATACTCTGTTCTTTTTTATTATTGTTCATTTTTCAATACATCAAGCTCCCTCTATGAAATACACAACTTTGTCCAACAGAGTAGGATTAAAAGTAATTAGAAGAAGTTGTTCTTTCAGAAAGTAGATAGTATCAGGTGAATCCAAAGCATGGATAAATGTATTACATAAAAATAAGCAATTATTAGTTGCCTACTATGTACTAGATTATGTGAAAATATTATCTCATTTGCTCTTTTACATATGAATTAAGTGACTTGTCCAGGGTCTCAGATTTATACCTGGATTTGAACTCAGTTTTTCCTGCTTTCAGGTCTCATAGTGCTCTCTGAAGCACTCCACCTAGGAGAAGTAGATTTACATATTACAAAATGATAATATTAAAAATATTATAATATATAGTAAGAATTTACATATCTTAAGTAAATGCTTACTCCCAAATAACCTATGAAGTAGGAAGTCATCATTACCTTAATTTTGAAATGACAAAAATGACGACTCCCAGAAAAGAAGTAACCTAGTCATGGTCACAAATCTAAGGCAATCATCTTTCTGCTAAACCTTGGTATATCTCAAAATATAGGAAAGCACAGTTCATGATCTAGCAGAATGTTCTTCTCTTTGGAAGGTGGAAGAAGGAGCAGCATTTTTTTTTCTTTTCTTTATTTTTTCTCCCCCCACCCCTCCTTGAAATTAGAGAAGTAGAGATGTAGAATCTGGCCTATTTAGAGTCTAGCGAAGAAATTCATGCTGCCTCTTACACTGACTGGTAGCTCTCATTGATCCATGTTGTCCCAATGTTCTCCCCTCCCCCACACTCCACCTTCATTGTAGGTCTGTCCAGGCTTCACCCACTTCTCAATAACCATCAGTGTCTTGTGCTCCTTCTTCCCTCTCCCACCCCAACCTACCTTACACCATCAATACATGCTTTCAGGGAAAAATCCATTATCAGTCAAATACACATCAGTGTGAACATAAATCAATCTTTAACTTTTCCCAGCAGTATTCACCTTTTAAGCTTTATGTCAAGGATTTTAGGATCATAGATTTAGAGTTGAAGGGAACTTAAGGTCAACTTTTCTTACTCTTTATCACAGAAGTGGAAAATGAAGCTTAGAGTAATTTTGTGATTTGCCCAAGATCATATAATAATAATAATAATAATAATAATAAATAATTGATTATTAATAATATTTAATTATGTTATGGGTTTGTCAATTAAATAATGTAGCAGTTTAATGATGATGATGATGATAAGCATTTATTAAGTCCTTCTCATGTGACTGGCATTGTGTTCAGTGTTTGAATAGAAAGGAAGGCAAAAATTATACTTATAGTCAAGCCTATATTCTACAGATGAATGCAGCATGTAAATACTGACTACATACAAATGTACACAGAGTAATGGAAAGTGATCTAAGAGATGAAAAAATTAGCAATTGGGTGAGCTAGAAAAGATTTGCCATAGAAGGGTAGGATCTGAGTTTAGTTTTGAAGGAAGCAAGCCAGGGAAACTAAAAGGTGTAGGTGAAGGAGAGTACTCAAAGGCAGCTTATAAAAAAAGCATAGAGATGGAAGAAGTAGATGGATATTTTAGATAAAGTAGATTTTTTCTGAGAATATATGATGAATTCAATAAGGGAATGGATTGTTTAGAAGAGGCAAGCAATGGGAAGTAAGGTACAAAATAGAAGAAGGAAGTAGGGTAGGGATTTCCCCATTGTGGCTCTCAGCAGACAGGGAGCTCTATTCTCTACTGTCTAACTCTTCAATTTTCTTTCAGAAAAATTCATGTTCATTGAGGCAGCTATAACAGCTGTAATGTGAAATAGCTGACTCCTTTCTCCATTCTCCTAGTTCTTTATACTAATTCTGGAAAGTGTCATTCTTTCCTAAAGTATTGCTCATCTCTCACCTCTCACATTTTAGCTTCTGTGTCTCAGAATGAAGGGAGGGAGCTCTGCTATGTACTAGGACATAGGACCCACTGGAGTCAGTGGTTTACACAGATAGGAAATGGTGGCTTCATATCTGGCCATCGATTTTGTCTTAAAGTAATCATTTCAAGACAATGAGAAACTTTGTCCCCTCTTTAAGGTATTTCAGACTAAGCTACAAGGGATATTTGTGGAGGGGACAGTTAGAAGGAACTAAAATCACACCACCAAAACAATCATCCACTTAGCTTATAACAGTGGTAAATGACTAACTCAGGAACCATAGAAATTTCTTTAAATATGAATATAAGGTCTTTTCAATATACATAAAAGACTTTAAAAAAACATAAGAAAGAAATGAGTCCCCCTATTAACTCAAATCATTAACTGCACTAAGTTAATATCCCATTGAATTATTAGTGCCATGATAATGAAAAGAATTCATGCCTGGAGCTTGTGTATAATCCTGACAACTGTCCATAGCCTAGAGCTTCCATTAGGGATACCATCAGTTCACTCTTTTAACTCAATGCCCTCATTTGATAAATTTGATCATTTTTTTCTTAAAATCATTACTACCACCACCCCCTACATCTTAAACATAGTTCTGTAGGGATTACTAAAGCATGTTTCTGACTACTTTCTCATTACTCCATTCTGTAATATATGTGTGTGTGTGTGTGTGTGTGTGTGTGTGTGTGTGTGTGTGTATACATACATATATGGAATATTACTTTCTTTGTCTTCAGATATGAAGATAAATACAATAAGCATGTACTCTTATTCTCATCCCTTCTGTTTCCATCTGAGAAAATGCCTCATTTGATTATCTACCTCCTTTTCTAATTTTCAATCTGTATTTTATATATTGGCTCTTTTTTGCTCATTTTGCTGGGTACAACTATACCCAAGTTTCTCCTGTCAAAAGGAATGAAGGAAGAACAAACAGAAAAAAGGAGGTCTTTCCTCTTTCTTAGTCAAATGCTTATAAAAATTCATCTTCACTGTTTGTTTATACCACTTTATCTCCCACTGACTTCTCAGACCTTAGTAATCTGGCTTTGGACTCTGCTAAAAATTCTGTTTAGAAGGCTATCAATGATTTCAAATACTATGTCTTGTAATTTGTTCTCAGGTCTTATGCCTCAACTTCTCTGTTATATTTGGCATTGTTGAACATACATACATACCTTCTTAATACTCTCTTTTTTGGTGAGTGTGTGAAACTGTTGCTTCTCTAACTTTTCAGATTGATCATTCTCATTCATCTTTATTACTATCCAAATTCTATTCAGTATATACAAGAGTATATTGTTTTTCCACTGGGTCATATAATCTGCTCCTGTGTTGATCATCTTGTCAGCTCCCATGGGTTTAATTATAATTATCATTTCCAAGCCAGGGATTCCTAAATTTACATATCAAATATGTTATCTCTTTCTTTGGATCCAGGATCTTATAAATAAAAAAACTACCTTATCTCCATCTGAATACCCATTAGCAGCTCAAACTTCAGGTAGGGCCTAAAGCAGAACTCATTGTCATTTCTTTAAAATCCACTCCTTTTCCTATATTTCCTATTTCTTTTATGAACAACTATATAGTTTCATTCATTCAGAGTTATCTGACTCTCCATACCTTCTCACATATCCTACCCATGAAAATCAAATCAGTTGTCAACTATTATTGACTTTTTCCCAGAATATCTCTCATATTCATTCCCTCTTCTCTACTTTAATGGCTACTAACTCAGTTGAAACTCTCACCACTTCTTCCTTAGACTGCTACAGGAACTTCTAACTTAGTCTTCCCTTCATATTGCATAAATACATGCATATATATATATATATTATAGATATATAGATACACATATACACATCTATATATTTATATTTGTAAATATATATGTGTACACACACACACATACACACACACACACACACACACACACACATATATATATATATATATATATATATATATATATGTATGTATATATAACTTTTCCATCTGGCTGTCAAATTAACTTTCTTAACCCACAAGGCTGTGACCATGTCCTATTCCTCTTCAAGACAGTTTATTGGGTTTTTTGTCTCATTTTTACTCCTAAAAATAAAACTAATATTCATCTTTTTGGTATTTAAAGCCCTTCTAAATCAAGTTCCATTCAATCCTTAATAAAATTTCATATTACTAATTATAATGTACTCCATACCATCATCCAATCCTATATATAGAATTATACAGGACCTCTGTCAACTAGTCAGTTTTATTTTAATAATAATAATCCCATAACATTCACATAGTAACTACCATGAGCCAGGCATTATTTACTAAATGTTGTTCTGTCATTTCAGTGATGTATGACTCATCATGACCACATTTTGAATGTTCTTGGCAGAGATACTGGAGTGATTTTCCATTTTCTTCTCCAGTTCAATTAATAGATGAAGAAACTGAAGTAAACATGGCTTTGTTACTTGCTCAGAATCACACAGCTAGTAATTGTCTGAGGCTGGATTTGAAGTCATGAAGATGAGTCTTTCTGATTCCAGGTCCAATATTTTATCTACTATGCCACCTCCATGGGCAGTGAACTTTCTGATGCACCATGGGTTTTTCTCTAATTCTACCAACCTGCCCTATTTTCTCTTTGTTGTATTTGACTTTCTATTTCCCTTCATAATTCACCACACCTTTTCACAAGATGTCCACAGTGTCTGAATACTCTCCCTCTCTATTGGAATTTCGGGTTCCATTGAAAGGGTCAATCAAAACACACATTCCAAGTTGAAGTTTTCCCTAATACACTCCCCCTTGTTCTAATTTTCCACCAAAATTATTTTGTATCTTCTTTGTCAAGACAGCCATGCCTCTTCCCAAGATAAGTGTCATGATAGAAGATACCTTTTTTGTCTGTATGTCCCAAGACAATGCCAGGCACATAGTATAGGAAAATTAATCATGTTCTTGAATTAAATTATTAATATTGTAATAGAATATGGTTAGAAGAGTTCCTTGGAAACTGTTCTCTGGTTCCTAGACCACGTATTGTTGAAAGTACCTTCTGGAGGTAATTTATAAATATTTTTTTCTTTCTATTGATGATAGCTTTTAAAACAAATGATTCAAGAAATTAGTGATCTAGTGGTGGTCTTTCCCTTTAATGCAAATTGTCACCTCAGCCAATATTTGTAAAATGTTCTCATGAGCCATTGTGACACTGAAAAAAAAATCACTTCCTTGAGGCCAGCTTTCTGGTCCTGACTCCTCCTCACACTTTCCTTGACGTGGAGGCAGAAAGACAGAGAGACAAAGGCAGAGGAAACAGAGAAAGAAAGAGGCAGAGAAAAGAGATAGATGAGGAGCCAGAGAAATGAGAGATTTTAGAGCAATTGATTTGTACTGCCTTATATATTTTTAATCATGATAGGAATCACAATCTGTATTTGTGACTTCATTGATATAGAAAACATTCCAATAAGGAATTTTCAAATTCCAACTTGGTTTGGCATCTTCTCTCTCTCTTTTTTTTATAATAGTTTTATACAACTGACTAAAGTATATCTCACTCCTCACCTACCAATATTCATCTTAGATTCCTTTGACTTCTCCACCAAACCCCTAGTAAACTCACAGGAGCCATCATTGGTCATCCTGATCAATGTCTTGCCATTGGATTCTTCCAATGACTCAGATAGCACTTGATGATTTTATTTTATTAACTTGTTATTATTAAATTGTTAATAATATATGTATTAGAGACAATGTTGCCTAATGGAGAGGTGTGGCCTTGAAACTATGCTGATTGTGTAAATAAGGACAAATCACTTGACTCCCATAGTCCATAATAAAGAAATATTTATTAATCTTCTACTATTAGCCAGGAACTGTTCTAAGTACTTGGGATATAAATACAAAAAAATAAAGAATCCCTGCCCTCAAATAACTTTCTATCTAATGAGGGAAGACAACGCACAAAAGAATTCTGAAAAAAATGGCATAAAGGAAAGAAAGTACCTAGTGTAGAGGCAAGCTAGAGAAGCCAATGAAAGTTGCTAGAGAATTCAAAGAGGTCCAATATAAGTTCCAGCCCATAAAAAAAATCAATCCTTAAATAGAAGAGTTTTTGGTTTCAACCAGAGATGTAAATCATGATAATGAGATATTAAGAGTAAGACTGATTGGATCCTGAAAGATGATAAGATTGCCTGATAAAAAAAAAACCTTAGGGGTTTTTTTTGTTCTCCTTCCAAAGAAGATCAGTTTTGTCAGGAGGGCAACACTTTGACTTGCAAGTGAATTGGAATTAAATGAGACAGAGTTGTGCAGTCATCAGCCTCAATTTCTCCTCCATAGTCATTCAGAGTCTAGTTGCAATATATTGGTCAGGACAACTGGTGATGGTACCCATACTAGAGGAATGATGGAGAAGTCAAAGGAGTCTTAAATGAGTGGAGAGTGAGATGTACTTAATCAACTACATAAGATCACGATAAACTAGAGTGAAGATGCTAACCTAAGCTGGAATTTGAAGATTACTTATATGAATATTTTCTATACCAATGAAGTCACAAGTACAGATTGTAATTCCTATCATAATTAAAAATAAATAAGGCAGTACAAATGAAGTAGCTATGAAATCTCTTTTATTTCTCTTTTTTTCTTTCTGCCTCTTTCATTCTCTCTCTCTCTCTCTCTCTCTCTCTCTCTGTCTTTCTGCTTTTAGCCAGTTTCTCTATCTCTCGCTCATATACACACACACATAAAATTTCCTTCAAAATATTCTATAAAAGTATTTCCATAAATCATAATTTGATCATAAATATCTGCCAATTTGTTGGCCATGGAAATGGGAAATTGTGTTTGAAGAAGGTAAGGGGAATGGTGGTGAACTTGAAATTTGGGTCATATAAGATACAGGAAAAAAATTTTCAAAATACTTTTAAGTAATTTTTATTATAAACTTAAGTATACCATAAACAAACACAAATTCAATTTTTAGAATTAAACCACACATAAAATCCATAAATTCTTAGCTATAATTTTAAATGTGCATATTAACTTTAACAAAATAATAACCTTTTTTTAACCCTTCTATTTTCCCTCTACTCTCTTTTTCATCTGTGTTCTTTATTGGATTTTGTTATAACCACTTTTTATACATCATAGTCATTTTGTATATTATTGTTCTGATTCTTCTTTCTTCACTTGGCATCGCTTCATATAAGTCCATAATTCTTTGTCTTCTTCATGTTTGTCATTTCTTATGGCTAAATAATATTCTATTATGTTGATATGCCACAATTTATTCAACCATTCCTCATCCATTTTCATATGGGTAGTTTCTATTTTTTGTTGGCAAATAAACCTGCTATAAATATTTCTGCACACACAATTTTTTTTTCTTCTTTTTAATAACAATGCCAAACATAGAATTCTTGCAGTGGAACCCAGTGAGTCAAATGATAGAATGGGTTTTGTAGTTCTCATTTTATATGGCAAATTCCCTCCCTACCCCAAATAGTGATATTTAACATATAAATTGAATGGGGTATTATGTAGTCAATCTTCTGAAATCATCATTAAGGTTATATTTTCTTTACTTTTGTGAGTAATCCTTCTGAAGTTGAATGAAGTTGGACACAACAATAGCAACTGTACACACTATTTTCAAGTCTATGAATTGCAGTAATACTTACATAACTTTGTATCTATTGTGATTTCTTGGTATATTCAGAAAACTTGAATATACTTGGAGGGTTTGATGGGAATGAATATATTATCAGAGGGAATAGCATTCATTTTAGAAAGAACATTGACATACTAGATTGAGGTCAGAAATGGCAAGTAGTATAGTAAAAAGACTTGAAAGTATACTCCAGAATGATTGGTCATAACATCAGAATTTCTGAATGAATTGATAAACAATTCATGAAATAAGGGAATGGAACCATGAGGGGATCTTTTTGCATCAAATATGTTTGTGTGCTTTCAGGGAAGGGGCACAAACACCAAATCCTGTCAAAATTCACAGAGTTCACACAAAATGGCAGCAAGCAAGGAGTAATTCTTCAATCACATTCTAATAAAAAACAAAACAAAAACAAAACAAAACAAAAAATATATAGGCCAGAGATAAATGGTGTGGGGAGTACAGCTATGGGAATTGGGTTAGAGTAGTAAAGGAAGGCAGGCAATTTAGGGAAGAGTATGGGATAGGGCAATATGTCATTGTGCTGGTACTGTTACCACTTGCTTTTTTTTTTTTTAGTTTTTGCAAGGCAATGGGGTTAAATGGCTTGCCCAAAGGCCACACAGCTAGCTAATTATTAAGTGTCTGAGGCCGGATTTGAACTCAGGTACTCCTGAATCCAGGGCCAGTGCTCTATCTACTGTGCCACCTAGCCACCCCTAACCACCTGCTTTTTTTAAAATTTGGGTTAGTCCTTAAAATCTCTGGGCCTCTGTTTCTTCATTTGTAATATGAGACCGAACTAAATGACCTTTAATGTCACCTTTAAACTTCTGATATGCTCTATTAATTACCTACCAACTCTGAAATGTAGAGACTATGTGAAGCAGGACAATACAATGTCAGAGAAGCAGCAAACAACAAATTCTGAGAGAAAATATCCAGAGACATGATGTCCATAGCAGAAAGGTAGGTAAAACTAAGCACTAGCATATGAAGGGGAGAAGCTGGGGTGGTGCATTATTTTGATGGAAGAGGGGTGGTCAGTGAGCCTCTTCTACTGAATATCAACAGCCATAAAACAAACAAAAATGAATGATGTAAAATTATATTGAATAAGCTTAACCCAGAGAAGACATTTGAGAAGGTGCTGCCCTCACTTCGTTCTAAATATTAGGGAACCTGGTTGTGATAAATTAATAATGTCAGACTTTTCATATGTATTGGTTTTGCTAAACAAAATATATTGCTTTTGTTCTTCACTAAATGCTCTGACTCTGCAAGGGAAGAGAAATGCAGCGGTGTAAAAACAAAATTTACCAATATAATCTTTTTATGAAAATAAAGAAAACTTTTCTTTCCATTCCTTTCTTTCTACTTTTCCATTCAAAATTGCCAAGAACCATGCCCTGTGGCTTTCTTCCTTTGTTGACACATCTACATAGAGCAGGCAGATTCAAGGCTTTAAGTCTTGTGAGGAAAATCACATGGATCAGAATCAGTATGCTTAACACACAAAAGACAAAACTTCCATTTTAAAGACTAAAGAAGGGAAGAGTTTATATTCAATCTGACTGATTACCTACCTCACTAGACTGAGAATCAAAATGAGATAATACACAGAAAATGCTTTGTAAACTCTCAAGCAATATATAAATGTCAACTATTATCATTGTCTAACATCTTCAAGCTCAAAGATATTTTCCTCCTCAGACAAATTTGATGCTTCTGACTTTATATAAGGCACAGACTTTGAAATGTCTTTCCTGCATGTTCATTCAGGGCTCTTGCATATAGGTGCCATACTGGATTAAATGTTGTACCTGTTCCAATTCTCTATCAGGGTAACTATGTGACCCTGGGCAAGTCAGTTAACTTCTTGTCAGATTCAGTAATTTCATCTGTAAAATGGAAACCTACTTAGCAGAATTATTGTAGGGATCAACTGGAGATCACATATGTTTGGTAACTCTTAAAATACTCCATGAAATTCTCCTCCTCCTCCTCTTCTTCTTCCTTCTTTCTTCTCCTTTTCTTTATCCTCTTTCTTCTTCTTCTCCTTCTCACCCCTTACCCCCCTTCTTCCTTCTCTTCCTTCTTTTTCTTCTTCTTCTTCTCCTCCATTTTCTTTGTCTCCTCTTCTTCCTCCTCTTCTTCCTCCTTGACCTACTCCTTCACCTTCTATCTCCTCCTCTTTCTTCTCCTTCTTCCTCCTTATTATTTCTTCTCATTGTCATTATCATAATTATTTTATTATTAATATTTATATTAAAAGTGCTAGTAGTAGAGATCATAGTAGTTGTAGCCATAGTAATAGTCATATGTACAAATCAACCTGCACAGGTTCAAAGTCCTTACTCTCTGGGTTTGGGTGAACTTAACTCTCAGAGTTCTCACAGGTTAGGCAGATGTCATTCCTAGAGAACTATGAAATAGAGGGAAACTCTTAATTGGAAAACCAGTGACAAAAGTCAGTAAAAAAATTCATCAAAGGATGAATTTGAATTCATTATGTTTTTATCAAGTAGCTCTTATTTACAAGATACTATGTGCCAGGAACTCGGAACACAAAGACAAAAACCTGAAGTTCCTGTCCCCCTCAAATCTTATTGTTTATAAAAGGGAAACAAAATATATACATATAATTATAGTATGTATATATACATGTATAAATATGTATACATATGTATATATTTATACACACACACACATAGGCATATACAGATGCTGATACAACTGTAGATAAGCACATGCACAAAACAGTTGGTGGGAGGAGCACTTAGAGTTGGATGGGATTTGGCAGGGGATTAAAAAAACAAAAATAGGCCTGTATGGGTAGTGACACTTGAGATCCTTCTTTAATAGGGCTAGACATTTCAAGAGGCAAAATGATAAGTTTCAGAGCATGGAAGGAAATCTGTGCAAAGGATGATAGAATTAAACCTGAAAAAGACTTCAGAGATCATCCAGTTTAACTCTCTCATATCACAGATGAGGAAACTGAGTACTTGGGTTTCAAATAAAGAAAACTCCCTTATGAGGCAGCTAGGTAGTTGGTTACCAGTGGATGTAACCCAAGCTCAAATCCTGTTTCAGATTCTTGCTTGTTGTGTGATCCTTATCTGCTGTTTGCCTCAGTTTCTTCAATTATTACAAAAAGGATAAAATGATAGCATCTATCTTCCAAGATAATATTTGTAAAGCGCTTAGCACCTAGTGAATAATAGGAACTCAATACATATGTTCAATACATCCTTACAATTAGAGTTATGCAAGCAATGAGAGGAGGCTGTGAAGAGGATGGGAGGGATGAATAGATTAGTGGCATTCCTAGTAAGAGAGATTTTTGAGCATTGCCTAATTGACCCTTTTTAGAGGCCATTGTAGAAATAATTATGATCTGATGTGCAAGGGAGTTCTATGTAACTTTTGAGGTCACCTCCAGATCTACAATCCCATTTGTTTATTTTCCTTTATACCCATCATTTCCATATTTCCCATGAAAATTCCACCCTGCCCTAAAACAACTGGTCTAAAGATGAGAGCTCTTGGGCCAATAGTGTAGCTGCAAGTAATTCAGAAATTGCTGGTAATTCCCTCAAAAGAGGCCATAGGCTAATTTTTCATCCTGGAAGAGGGATTATAGGGAAAGGGCTTCAGTATAGAAACCTGCAGACTTTCAGGACCATTTTATTGCCCTCCCATTCATATACAGTGGCACAAATATTCATCTTCAGCATTTTAGATTAAGCAATAATAAACATTCTAGACTTTAGAGATTCATTTATCAAAAGCTAATATATTTTTAGACTTTCCCAACATAATTTTTTCCCCAAGAACTGTAAGTCTGAGTTTCTATTAAAAAAGAAAAATGTTACGAGTAGGGATGTTTGATCCTACCTCGAATACAGTGCTTATGCAGCTGTTAAGGTCTATATTATTTACAGTCAGTTCAAACATAGAGACAAATGTCAGAATAGATGATAAAGACAAATGTGAATTCCTTAAAAAGAAAGGGAAAAAAAGAGAAAAACACACACATATCAAGGAATGGAATTTAGATCTATGAAGGTCCTTATGGAGATTATGAGCTGTAAATAACAGCTTCATCACTCCCACCCAGGAAATACTGTTCTCTTGGGGGAAGTACCAAGGGGCAGCAATAAGCATTAGTGTACTATCCAGCATGATTTACCTTTGGTATTACAAAGATGGCAATATGTAGTGTGCTAAGGGCTTCTTTACCAATAAGTTCAAGGTACGCCAGGAGGTCAAAGCTCTTAAGATTTCTGAGTTCAAAGCCATAGCAGAACTATTTTCCACAAAACAGGACAAGATGTTTCCTCTGGCTCCTTCAGTTCACAAGGACAAGTTCAATAGGACTTTCTGTGATAGGATCAGGTTTGTGATTGCACTGCTTTTGCTTTCTCCTAGTCCTGGTAAAATCATTTCCTCTAAGTCATATCACATCACTCCTCTGCTCAAAAAATTTTCAGTGACTCCTTACTAAAGTTTGGGAGGGCAGCTATTCAAGAACCTCAGTCAGATACGAACATACCTTTGTAGCATGATTTTATATTACCCCTAGCTCTGACACACAGACACACAGACACACAAAGTCTCTCTCTCTCAATCTCTCTCTCTCTCTCTCTCTCTCTCTCTCTCTCTCTCTCTCTCATACACACACATACACACACACACACACACACACACACACACACACACAAACACACAGCCCTCACCTGTGGCTCCAAGAAACTACAGCATGCATAACAGTCAAACCTCAGTAAAACTGCCTCAGCAGACAAGCTAAATCAGATAGGCCTCAAATCCATTGGTGAGTTAGGGGAATATTCGCCCCAAGCTGGGGAAGACTTCCTCTCACAGAAAGGCAATCACTTTGAAGTTGACTGTAACAGGTTCTGTGGAGTGCTTAGAGCTTGGTTAGACATCAAAGATGCAAGGTCGTCTGCAGGATCATATAACATCACCAGTTATCTTGACTTTTGTCTTGCCACCAACTTTTCTGATTCCAAAAAAAAAAAGACAGGGAGGTTAGGACTTTGTGCTATTGTGATTCGCATAAATCCAATTCAAGTGCAAGCCATTACACCACTTGCAATAACAATGGTCTTCAAAATGAGAATGAATAACATATCATCCCTCAGCACACTTAGCAAACTTTATTCACTTAGATTGAACAATGTACCCCTTCATTTCCAGGATTTTGCTGAGATATGGTGTACTCACCATGCTTCTCCTTTATTGTTAAATTCCTAGTCATTTTTTTCTTGGGTTTTTTCTGTTTGTTTTTTTACAAGCATTGGGCATAAGTGACTTATACAAGGTCACACAGCTAGGTAATTATTAGGTATCTGAGGCTGGATTTGAACTCAAGGCCCTTGATCTACCGACAGTGCCACTTAGTTGTCCCCTAGTCATATTTTAAAACTCAATTCAAAGAAGCTTTTCATGATACCTCTAGAACACAAGGCCTGAAATTAGGAGACCTTGCTTCAATCTAGCCTCACATACTTAGCAGCTCCATAATCATGAAGTAGTTACGTATCCTCTCATATTCTTAGATTTCTTATTTTTAAAAATGGGGATATTAAGATTTATGCTCACTACTTTGGAGAATGGTTGTGAAGCAAATACTTTATAAAACTTAGAATACCATATAAGTATGAGCAATTATAGTCACTAGTAGTTAACACAAAACTTAATACTGTATATTTTACTTATTTCAATGTGTGTTTATTTCTGTCTTAGATTAAATACTCTCTCAGGGCAGGAAGCCATAGAGGTGAGCAATTATTATGGAGAGAGTGTTCACCATACCCACCACCACTAGCACCATAAAAAGGCCAATCAGTGCAACAAAATCTCCAACAATCAGAGCAGTATCACTTAGACAATCACCTCTGCTTCAATTCTGGCTCCAATCAAGGAGAACAAACCCTATGGAGAAGAAGCCCATCATCCCTGCAGGCACTTCCACCAACTATCAACTACCTACCACTGACAGGGCAGGCAATCCAGCCTAGCATTGTCATCTTAGGAGAGAAATGGGAGGTAACATTTCCCATGTGGTACATTTGCCAGTTCCTCATAATCACAGCCACCACAACCATTATCTACTCCATAGAACTTGAGACTGACAATTCAGAACCCAAAATCATAGAGCTCCAAACAATAGTGCCCCATCCCTCCCAGATTATTTCTATCCTCATGTCTAGCAGACATTATAGAGGAAAGTAGCCTTTGTAGAAATACTACCTGGAAAATCATTATGGAGATATTGCCGTCTATATCTCCTTAGGAGTTATTCCCAAATGCTTGGAAAAGAATGTTCTTGACACCAAAGTATAAAGCACTATTAAATTATTCAACATCAAAACCAGATATAAATTTCATATATATATATATGTATATATATATATATTCATATATATATATAAAATTACCAGTAGGAATGACATCATCATCATCATGCTCATCATAATTAGCAGGTATTATGTTAACACTTTTACAAATATTATCTCTTTTAATTTTCAAAAATCTTTGGAGGACTGTGATTCTCAAAACAACTCTGGAAAATAGATGCTATTATCACCTTCATTTAATAGGTCAGAAAACAGAGGCAGAATTTAAGTGTCTTGTCCAAGGTCATACAGTCAGTAAGTATCTAAAACTGGATTTGAAGTCTGCACATAGAAACTGCTGCCAAATGAAGACCATGATGGAAGTTTCCATAGGTAAATAACCAGCAAACCCTAGATGACCACCTCCCAAGTACAATACAGTGGTGGTTGCTTGCATGTATAGAGTGGACAATACAGCTACTGAGGCCTCTTCTGATTCTTATATTCTATAATTATGAGAGTGAAAAAAGTGATAGAAATTTTTAGTCATGTCACAAACTGATTCTGCAAAACCTATTCTATAATCCCTTCGTGACAAGAGTTCTCTGAATAAATGGCTAGAACTTCAGTCAGGTAATCAATAATATTTATTAAATAGCTGCTATGTGGCAAGCATTATGTTAAGCACTAAGGATTCAAAAAAATGAGGGAAAATTATCTCTGTCTTCTAATGGGTGAAACAATGTGGAGGCAACTAGGTTCCTCCAAAAGTAATAGAGTGGTGGAAGGTAGGGAAGACACTAGCACTGGTGGAATCTGGAATTACCTCCTATAGAAGGTAGTAGCTGAGCTGATTCAAGGCAGTTGAGGAAACTGATGTAGGCAAGGAGAAAGAACACTCTAGACAAAGGGAAGATAGTGGAAAATAATAGAGATACAAATGGAGTGTTTTATGTGAGAAACAGTAAGGAGGCAAGTAGCTGGATATTAGGCTGTTCAGAGTGGAATAAACTGTTAAAAGTAAAATCACTGTGACAAACTTTAAATGTCAAACAGAGGCATTTATATTTGATCCTAGAGTTAATAGAAAATCACTAGAGTTAATTTTTTATGTGAATGGCTTAGGGTAGGGGGTGATAATAGTCAAATCTACACTTTGGGAAAGTTCCTTTGATAGCTCATTGGAAGGTAAGTTGTAGTGATGAGAGACTTGAAGCAGGGATACTTATCAAGAAACTGTTGCCTTAGTTGTGGAGAGAACTGATGCCTACAGTAGATTAATAGTAATTTGACTGGAGAGAAGGAAATGTATGAGAAATGCTTTGAAGGTAGAAACTGGATACAGATTGGACATGTGCAGTGAATAAGAGTGGTGATTTGGGATCATGGAGCTACCATTGACAGAAATAGGGAATTTCAGAAGATGGAAGGGTTGGAGAGGAGGAGGTCATAATTGATCAGATGAGGGAATTATAGTTTTTGAAAATGGAAATGGAAATCATGGATATTGTGAAGATCAAGGGTATAACCAGATCTGTGTGCAACTGAGATAAATACAGGAGCAGGTGATAGGAACTGATGAACTAAAGTTATAATATTTGAAGGAACATAAATAAATATGTTGCTATACCCTAATATAAACACAGGACATGGGAGGATAGGAAGATTGTGAGTAATATATTGTGCTTGTGGAAGAAGAAAAGAGAATGAATTTCCTGGGAGTCAATAGAAAACAGTCACCAGTTTCTAGGTGGGATGATCAAGTTGGATAGTATGAATTTCAGAGAGTGCTAACTGATTGTGGCAAGGAAGGAATTTGGACAAGGCATTGAATAACAAGGAGTATTTTAGTTTTCACACTGAGACCAGTGAATCAGGGTATATGAGAGGCATTGTAGCTAGAACCTGAGAGAAATGTGAAGGGAAACAATTTTATAAAGAGAGAGCTGGACCTCAAAGAATACCTTCAGGAAAATGGGTGAAGTAAGAAAGGAAATGGCAAGCTCCAGGCTTCCCCAATCTTCCTTAGGGAATTTTTCAGGGTCAGTCTGTTTCTAGACTGGTTAATTTTAAAATATTTTTTAACCTTGAGTCCCTTTGGGCCCTCCTGGTTTTCTACTACATTAGAGATTGTATCTGGAAGTCTGATCATGAAAGTCTATGGCAACTATGAAAATATCATCCAAATCATTTGCTCTGGACCTGAAAGCAATCAGGGTAATATAATAGGAATAGTAAATAGGACCAAAATAAATGCAATGTGCTTAGCATTTCTTTTTAGTTTCTTATCTTTGGGTTTTCCTGGGCAAACCCAAAGAAGTTCTGAGTTACCTGATTATGTGAAACATGTATTTTCTTTGATCTGGTCATATAGAAAGCAGTCAATAGAAGTATACTTGATTAGGAGGGTAAAGTTAACTCTAGTACATGGAGGCTAGGGCCAATATCAATATTACTGCATGAATAGACCAATTCTTTAGTAATTCCTACAGTGGCACAGTTACAGTCAACCTATAATTTTGTAGAGTAGCCTTTCAATTATCTTTATCTCTGTCTATATTTCTCCTCTATTTATCTAAATCTATCCTTGAGCCTGAGTCTCAAAAAGCTTAAGTAACTGGTTTATGGTCATGCAACTCTTGCTAAAGGTGGATTTGAATCTTTCTGACTCCAGCCACTTTAACCACTATCTCCACTCTTGCAAAAATTCTCATTAGATTATAGGATCACAGATTTAAACCTGAAGAGTTTTTAGATGCTACCTTGACCTTCTTCATCATTTTCAGAAGAGGAAATGAAGATTCAGAAAAGTGATTTGCCCAGTGTTTAACCTTGGGCAATCACTTGCTTAAGTTTATAAGGGTGGCAAATGTGAAAGGCAGGATTTAAACAAGACTGATTCCTGAGTTCAGGATGCTCTTTTTTCCCTCCCTCACACTCTAACAATGAACCATTCAAATTCATTGAAAGTTACTTGCAAAGTGGACATTGCAAAACTGTCTCACAATAAATTTTGAATCGTTGAGTTATTCCCCAAATATATTAGTTTGAATAAAGGGCATAAAGGATAAAGATGCTACTTTGGTTTCTTTGTGTTTCTGAGGTCAATTTGTGGAGAAATCTGTTATTATGCATGACTCAAATGGAGGCAGAGTATAGTCTTTAACCTCTTCATCTCCTCCTCACCCCTTCCTATCTCTCATTCTGGCTAGGACCTGAAGAAACAGGAAGTTAGGACCAAAACCACACTATCCTCCTCAAAGAGACAGGCTAGGATCATATTTATCTTCTCTGTTAAATATTGTTAGCCTTGGGTATTTTATCAGGTTAGAGCTAACTTCCGATCACTTTGTCATTTTGGAGGGAAAGGGGATCCCAAATTCAAAATCCAGAGATTGTTCTCTTTCCTACCTAATACTGGTTCCACAATGATCACACATAAAGAGTACCAAACAAGTCTATATATCCAAAATGTGGCAAAACAGAAATCTGAGAAGATTTTCAAAGGAGTATATATAGCACACATTTGGGGACTGGAGGAGTTCTCCCATTGGGAGTCAGATAATTCAGTTCAACTGAAAGAGAGACCTGGATGTCTTCCAATGAGTAACTCTTTACAATCTCTAATGTAGTAGAAAACCAGGAGGGCCCAAAGGGACTCAAGCTTAAAAAATATTTAAAACTTAACCAGTCTAGAAATAGACTGACCCTGAAAAATTCCCAAAGGAATATTGGGGAAGCTTGGAGCTTGCTCACTTCTTGCCATATGCACCCCTTCCCTGTTCCTCTGTGTTAGAAGTAAGTTTTCAGAGCTCGGGCCTCTGGGCTGTTGCCTAAATTCTTGTTCTAGCATTGATGACAAAACAGTAGGCAAAATATTGTTGAAATAGAGAATCAAAAACTCAAAACAAAGCAAAAATAAGCCAGAAGTGAATATAAATCACTTTCAAAGAATCACAATTCCTTGATCAAAATCTGAGATTTTAGAAGCTAACTTGGAAAGCCCACCACCTGCTGCTTTCACTTTTTTCCCCATTTTCTTTTCTTTTGGGCTTCTCATGTGTGACAGAGCAGCAGAGGCCAACGAGGTGCTGGGGCTCCCCTACCCAGATATACTCTCTATGACAGAACCCCACACTGAGTGTCAAATTAAAAATCAGCATTCTCCAAATGAATCTGACAACTGTGAGTAGGGACCTCTCTGGAATATGAGGCTATAAGTAACTACTGTGCATGTGTGCCCACATTGACTCAGCAAGCAGGAAGAGTAGATTTGGATCAAACCTTTAAAAAATTAAATCTCTGCCTCCCTTTTATATACACATATTTGAAAAGTTCTGTCTTTTATATACACATATTTGAAAACTCACCCCCTCAGGATTATCAACATAGATAAGCAACAATCTTAAATAACTCCATCTGCAGATTGATTAAAAAAAAAGCTCACAGCAGCAAAGTATTTTAAAATATAAAAACTGTATTTCTTCTTCCAGACCTATAGTCCCAAAGACTTTCATGACTAAAGCAGTCAGGGACCTATGTTGAGTGACATTTTTCTCATGAAAAATTTTGCTCCCAACCTAAGGATACAGTTAAGACCCTGAGGCCAAAGTCCTTCCCTGATCCTGACACAAGGTTGTAGACTGAAAGGGCAATAGCTATTGATCATCCATGGGGCTCTCTTGCCCAAGCAAATGGATTTCATCTAAAAGCAATCTTTCACATTATTATTCTAATTTACAGAAACTTGACTTTTACACTGGGCATCTTGGAAGGGATTACCACACTTGAATTAAAAGAGAAAACTTTATAAAATCTTTGATCCTGAAGGGATCTAAGGCATCAACTAGGAATTCAGAGATCAATTACTCCATTGTACAGGATGGCAAATTGAGGGCTCAATGACAAGAAATGAATTAATAAAAATTATAGGTTAGCTTAGTTAATATTTTAGACTTGAATTCAGGAAGGGCAAGGTTCAAGTCTCTCTTCTCATTCCTGATATATATATAGCCATGAGCACATCAGGCCTTCCTGTCATCAAGGTTACATCACAGACTAGAGTGCTAAGTGATAGTCTTGGAGTCAGGAGAATGGGAGTTCAAATCCAGCCTCAGACACTTGACACTAGCAGTGTGTCTTTGGGCAAATCACTTAACCCTGTTTGCCTTGTATCCAAGGCCATCTCCAATTAACCTGTTTCATATCTGGACACTAAGCCCAGATACCTCTGGAGAAGAAAATGAAACTAGTGACTTATCCCCACAGCATGTTTTTGAAGAGGGACAGAATGAAAGGAAAGAAAAAATATAATAGGTAGTAGTGGGGAGAAATTGATGGAGGGAATTACAATCAGCAACAGCAACTGTGGAAAAATATGGAAGTAACTTCTATGATGGATTTATGATAAAGAAACATCCAAGACAGAGCTAATGGTATCAGAACACAGACTAAAACACATTTTTTTCCTTTTTCTTTCACTTTAATTCTCATGAGGTTTTATATTTTTGTGGGGGAGGGGTATTACACTTACTCTTAAACAAGTATAATTTAGTAAAGTGTAAAAAAATTAAAGAAAACTTTAAAAAATGTTTTCCAGTTTTATAGAGAGACTAAGCTATGTTTAGTAACCTCTCTTTATATTTATTGGTCTATCATATTAATTCTGTAAAATCTTTATGCTCTCATTTGAGTCCCCTTCTACTATTTTTCTTATATTGGGTTTCTTGTAATTATAGAGATAATTGCAACTTTTCCACATTTTTTCCTTCTTCAGAAAATTTCCTTTAACCACAGATTTCCTTTGATATCACTTTGATAAAGTTTTACATTGATGGAGAAAAGTTCATTCTATTCTCTGCACTGATACTTGTATTTCCTTAATCTTTTGACCATTTTAAATTAGTGTTTAAAGGAAAGAAATAATTTTTTGTTTCTTAATGATTTCTTTGGTTTCTTTCTATACATTTCTTTTTTGTTGTCTATAATTCAACAAAATGAAGTTCAAGTTTTCTAAGTACCAGCTAAATATTGATGTAATCTTCAAATATCTTAATGCAGAACTTCAATACCTGTTTAAATTAATTTCTGGAGGATTTCCAGACGAGAACCAAGATGGCAGCATGAAGCTAACATACTCCCAGACTTTTCCCCTACACAATGTTAAATGAAGCTTCTACACAGACATCTCACCATAAAAAAATAAGGAAACAAGTTTTCAACTGTAGAATTGTGGAGTATCTTCAATGAAGGTCAGTCTCTTTGGAGTAAAGTAAGGAAGCAAAGCAAAGCTAAACAGGAGAGCAGGAAAGCCAGCAGGAGGTTTGTAGCTACAGTGCAGCCCAGGTTCTGGCAACTATACAACAGCACAGATCCTGGTATCCAGATAGCAAACCAACCTCAAAGAGAGTCCCAACCCCAAACAATACTGGCAATACTGTGGTAAAAGTAAGAACTGGGTTAGGAACAAACCATTGCATAGACAGAGCCTAGACATAAAGGAGGAAATAAATATATGTATAGGCAATACCTGGGCTGCATAGGTCACATCTTGGCCAGTGATAAGCCAAGGATCAGACTCCAGTCCCAGAACAAATAAATTTGGGTCTATACGCCCTGTACCCAAGGAACAGAGCTCAAACAATCAAAATGAGCACTAACCATAGAAAGCTACTATGCAGATACAGATGTTAAAAATGCCCCAACAGAAGAAGGAAAAAGTGAAAAAAAATCATCTACATGGGAAGCCTCAAAGCAGTCTATAAATTGGACTCAAATACAAAACCTCACAGAAGACCTTAAAAAAATTTCAAAAACACAGGGGGGGTGCTAGGTGGTACACTAGATAGAGCACTGGCCCTGGAGTCAGGAGTACCTGAGTTCAAATCTGGCCTCAGACACTTAATAATTACCTAGATCTGTGGCCTTGGGCAAGCCACTTAACCCCCATTGCCTTGCAAAAACTAAAAAAAAATTAAAAACAAAGAGAGAAGTGTAGGAATAAATGGACTGTTCCTTAGAATAATAAGCAGTATCTATCTGAAACCATCAACAAACATTACATTCAACAGGGATAGGTTAAAAGTATTCCCAATAAGATCAGGGATGAAACAAGGATGTACATTATCACTATTCAATATTGTATTAGAAATATTAGTTTCAGCAATAAGAGAAGAAAAAAAATTGAAGGAATTAGAATTGGGAGAAAAGAGACAAAACTCTCATTCTTTGCAAATGACATGATGGTATACCTAGATAATCCCAAAAGATCATTTAAAAAAGTACTGTAAACAATTAGCAACTTTACAAAGTCACAGGATATAAAATAAATCTTCATAAATCTTCAACTTTCCTATGTATGACCAGCAAGATAAAGCAGCAAGATCTAGAAAGAGAAATCCCATTCAAAGTAGCCTCAGCAATATAAAATACCTGGGAGTCTATCTGCCAAGGCAGACCCAGAAGCTTTTAAAAACAATTACAAAATACTTCACACGTAAATTAAATCAGATTTAAATAACTGGACAAACATCAACTGCTCATGGATAGGTCAAGACAAAACAATAAAAATAACAATTCTACCAAAACTAAACTACCTGTTTAGTGCCCTGCCAATCAAAATTCCAAAAAATTACTTTAAAGAGTTAGAAAAATTTGTAAGTAAATTCATATGGAGAAATAAAAAGTCAAGAATTTCCAGGGATTCAATGGAAAAAAAAAGCGCAAAAGAAGGTGGCTTAGCCCTACCAGATCTAAAATTATATTATAAAGCACCAGTCATCAAAACTGTCTGGCATTGGCTAAGAAATAGAGTGGTAAACCAGTGGAATAGACTAGGTGCAATAGTAGGAAATTATGATAGTAATCTGCTGTTTGATAAACCCAAAGATTCCAGCTATTTGGGTAAAAACTCTCTCTTCAATAAAAACTGCTGGGAAAATTGGAAGTTAGTATGGAAGAAACTTAGATTAGCCCTATACCAAAATAACATAAAAGTGGATACAGGATTTAGACATAAAAATCCATATTATAAGCAAACTAAAAGATCAAGGAATAGTTTACTTGCCAGATCTATGGAAAGGGAAGCAGTTTATGACCAAGGAAGAGATGGAGAACATTGCTAAAAACAAACTAGATGATTTTGATTACATTAAATTAAAAAAGCTTTTGCACAGACAAAAGGACTGTAACCAAGATCAAAAGAAATGTATTAAACTGGGAAACAATCTTTACAACTAGTGTTTCTAACAAAAGACTCATTTCTAAAATATACAGAGAACTGAGTCAAAGTTTCAAAAAAAATTCCCCAATTGACAAAAGTATGCAAACTCAATTTACAGATGAGGAAATCAAAGTGATCCATAGTCATGAAAAATTTCTCTAAATCATTACTTATTAGAGAAATGCAAAAAAAAGCATCTCTGAGGTACCACCTCACACCTCTCAGACTGATCAATATGACGAGAAAGGACAATGATCAATGTTGGAAGGGATGTGGAAAATCTGGGACACTAATACATTGTTGATGGAGCTATGAACTCATCCAACCTTTCTGGAGAGAAATTTGGGATTATGCCCAACAGGCAACAAAAATGTTTATACCCTTTGATCAAGCAATACCACTACTGGGTCTATACCTTGAAGAGATGATGAAAAATGGTTAAAACATTACTTGAACAAAAATATTCATAGCAACACTGATTGTAGTGCAAAGAATTGGAAATCAAGGTAATGTCCTTAAATTGGGGAATAGCTTAACAAACTGTGATATATATATATATATATATATATATATATATATATATATATATATATAACAAACTGTGATATATGTATGCCACATAGAAACCAGGAGGGATGGGATTTCAAGGAAGCCTGGAGGGATTTGCATGAACTGATTCTGGTTGAGGTGAACAGAACTAGAAAAAATATTGTACACCCTAACAGCAACATGGGGGTGATGATCAACCTTGATGGACTTCATCGTTCCATCAGTGCAACAATCAGGGACAGTTTTGGGCTATCTGCAATGGATAATACCATCTGTATCCAGAGTAATAATTGTGTAGTTTGAACAAAGACTAAAGACTATTACCTTCAATTTAGGGGGAAAAAAGCACCATTATCTTATTATGTAACTCTGATATCTCTTATACTTTATTTTTCTTCCTTAAGGATATGATTTCTCTCTCATCACATTATATTTGGATCAATGCAAACCATGGAAACAATGTATAGACTGGTAAATTGCCTTGGGGGGTGGGGGGAGTGAAGTAAGATTTGGGGAAAAATTATAAAACTCAAAATAAATGAAATCTTTTGGAAAAAAACACTAAAGAGAGGAAGAAGAAAAATGGAAAAAAAGAAATGAGCACCATGTTGGAAAATTATGAAAAGTTGAAGAAAGCAATAAACACCTTTAAAAGTGAAAACAACCAACTGGAGAAAGAATATAACACTTCAAAAATAAAATTTACCATCTGGAAAGGGAATACAACTGATCAAAAAGTAAAATCGGCTCAGCGGAAAACAAAACAAAAACACTAACTGAAGAAAATAGCCCCTCAAATAATTAGCATTGGAAAAATAAAAACCAATGATCTTTGAGACAACAAGATTCCAACAAACAAAGTCAAAAGACTGAAAAAATTGAAGAAAGCATACAGTACCTTTTAGAAAAAACAGGTAACCTGGAAAACGTATCCAGAAAAGATAATTTACAAATTACTGGACTGCTAGAAAGTCTAGATCAAAAATAAAGAGCCTGAAAATTAATTTTTTTCAGGAAATTATAAGGGAAAACTGTCCAAATCAGCTGGATCAAAAAGATAATATAGCCATTGAAAAATACACAAACTCTTTCAGAAAGAGACCCTAGAATACAAACTCTAAGGACTATCATAGCTAAATTCTAGAATTCTCAAACAAAGGAGAAAGTACTGCAAACTACAAAAAAGAAGCAATTTAAGTTCAAAGGAAGCAAAATCAGACTTACACAGGACTTCTCAGTTTCAATGTTGAAGGACAAGAGTAGCTAGAATACTGTATTTTGGAGGGCAAAAGATTACAATAAAAATTTAGTACACTGCAAAATTCAGCATATTTTGTCAAGGAATGGATGTTAAATGAAATAAAGTAATTTCAAAAATTTCACAATTATTTATTTGTTTTTAGATGTTTTGCAAGGCAAATGGGGTTAAGTGGCTTGCCTCAGGCCACATAACTAGGTAATTGTTAAGTGTCTGAGGCTGGATTTGAAGTCAGGTACTCCTGACTCCAAAGCCAGTGCTCTATCCACTGCACCACTTATATGCCCCAAGAATTTCATAATAAAAAGACCTGCACCGAACAAAGAATTCAATATTCAAATACAAGGCACAAGAAATGCATAAAAAAGATAAATGGAAAGGGGGAAATTTCTCTTAAGACAAGTAAAAAGTTGAATATATTTGAAGAGATTGAACTTAGAGGATATAGGCATGATTGGCTCTTCTCCTACTGAAGAAGACTAAAATGACATCACTATGTTTGAGACAAATTATAGGGCACCCTACTGTGGTTGATCAGACTAATACAAGCTCAGAATGTTCTACCATAGGTGCACAAATAGCCCAGATGAAAAGCTGAGGTGTTTACTCCAGATTTATGTGTCTCATATTTCCTTTCACCTACTTTAATTCTGTCTTGCTCAAAGAACTCAGCACTTTGTCTGAGGAGGTCATCCTATGCTGGTTGATCCTGTGCCAGTGTCTCCTATATCTTATAATCAATTGCAAAGCTATTATGAGAGACCTTCAGAGTGTCTCCTTGCTTAGAGTCCTTAGAGACGCTATAGCTAAGTAAATCAGAAGTGATTTTACTAGCTACTTAGAGATTTGTGGTGCAGTAGAGGCAGAGGGTGAGAATTTACTTATAAGGGTTGGACATAAAAAAAGTTAGAAAGTGATCTTATATTTATCCATACTTACTTAACAAGGGTTTAAGTGCCATGATTGGGGAGCTAAAGGGTGGCAGTGGAGAGGAGAGTATGCTTGGGGGAGGGGAAAAATGATTCATGAAATGATCTGGCTTTGCATGATCTTTGGCTCAAAGGGATTGTGTGTCCAGGAAATGTACTTGAAAAGGGGGTGAGGAATAAAGTGATTATAATTTGATGAGATTCAATATTATTGAGAAATCTTTACCTAATGAGACAGAAGAAGATTTGAGGCAATGCTGTGAAACAATCAATCAATCAATCTTTGATTGATGGAATTCTGATAGTGCTTTGTTTGATAGTACTTCTATCAGTTCAAATTAAAAAGAATAAAATTTGACATAAGGGATATAAGTATAAGACAAGGTTAAAACAATAAAAACATACAGAGAATGAGAAGATTAGGCATTAGCAGATAAATAACATCAGGTGAAGAGGACAAAGATCTATTATAGTAGATGGAAAGAAGGGAGTTTGTGAACACTGAATAAATCCTATTCAATAGATTTGACCCAGAGAGGGAATAAGATACATTTCCAACTGGGTTTAAAAATCCATACTACATTAATAGAAAGTAGGAGGAGAGAATGGAAAGAAAAGGGAAGAAGGGATTATGAAAAGGGATGGCAGAGGTATAAGTTAAAATAAACTGAAATTTTAAATGTAAAAGAAAAGTTAAAGGAAAGGAGCAAAACATTGATGAAAAGGAATAAGAGGAAAGGAAAGACAAAAATATAAATGGGGAAAGAAAGCATGGAGGGAAATACAAAATTAGCTATCTTATCTGTAACTGTGAATGGGATGAACTCTCCCATAAAATGGAAGCAGATACCAGAATGAATTAAAAACCAGAATCCTATAATATATTATTGTCAGCAGGAAGCAGAATGAACCCGAAACTGTATATACACAATTATATTCTATCCCCAAATTTTTCACATAAATAAAGTGATATCTAAACAATTGAAAAATGTCCATTGCTCATGGTTAGCTCAAGCTAATATAATAAAAATGGCAATTATATACAAATTAAATTACTTATTCAGTGTCATACCAATCACATTATCAAATAACTATTTTACTGAGCCAGAAAAATAGTAGCATGACACATCTGGAGCAACAAAAGATCAAAATATCTAGGAAATCTAGGGAAAAAAATGCAAAAATAGGCATTTTTAGTCTACCAGTTCTAAAACTATACTCTAAAGTGGAAATCATCAAAACGACCTGGTACTGATTAAGAAACAGAGTAATGGATCAGCAGATTAGGATAGGTTCAAAGGAAGCAGTAGTAAAATAACTACAGTAATCTAATGTTTGACAAACCCAAAGACATTAGTTTCTGGTATAAAAATTCAGTACTTGACAAAAATTGTTGGAAAAATTGGAAAATAGTATGGCAAAAACTAGACCTAGAATAACATCTCACTCCTTATACTTTCAAAATAAGAACAAATTAGATACAGAATTTAGACATAAAGCACAAAGCCAAAGACTAATTAATAGATCAAGAAATACCCTATCAGATCTATGAATTGGGGAGAAATTTATGATCAAACAAGTAATAGAGTACATTATAAATTACAAAATGAATGATTTTGACTATATTAAGTGATAGTTTTTGCACTAATAAAACCAATGCTAGCTAGATTATAAGGAAAACAAAAAATTGTGAAACAATTTTCAGAGCTATAGATTATGATAGAAGTCTCATTTTGAAAACATACAGAGAACTGAATCAAATTTATAAGGTCACAAATCATTTCCCAATTGATAAATGGTCAGAGAATAGGGGCAGGAAGTATACAAAAGAAGAAATTTAAGCTAGATATACTCTCATGGAAAATACTCCAAATCATTATTGATCAGAGAAATGCAAATTTAAAGCACTGTGAGGTTACACCTCACCTATCAGATGGGCTAAGATGACACAAAGGGAAAACAATGTTGGAGAGAGTATGGGAGGATTGGGACATTAATGCATTGTTGATAGAGTTGTGAACTAATTCCATCTTTCTAGAGAGCAATATGCAACTATGCCCAAAGAGCAATAATACTGATCAAACCCTTTGACCCAGTCATATCAATACTAGGCCTATCTCAGAAGAAATCATAAAAATGGGATGTCTCATAAGTTCCAAAATACTTAAAGCAGTACTCTTTTTTTGGTGTCAAAGAATTGCAAATGGAGGGAATGCCCATCAATTGGGGAATGGCTGAAAAAGTTATGGAATATGAATGTTATGAATGTTATTAAGAACAACATTGAGAGTTGATCAACCTTGATGGAAACAACTCCCTCAGCAGTTGCAAGAATTGGGAAATCCCTGGGAGATCTGTTATGGATCATGCTATCCACATTCAGAGGAAGAAAAAAAATAAAAATCTACAAAATTTAAATGAACACTGCATTATCATTTTTAAAATTTCTCTTATATTTTTCTTCCCTATCTCAGTCCTAATTCCTCTACAGAAAATGACTAAATTATAAACATAGTAAACACAAATAATATATATATGTATACACACACACACACACACACACACACACACACATATATATTATATATATATATATATATATACATATATATATATATATATATATATATTCAATATTCACCAAACTGTTCACCACTGAGGGGGAGGAGGTAGGAAGGGAGGGTGGAAGGAAATTTTGTAACATAAAATTTGCATATGCATGTGGATGAATTTTGAAAAACTTTAATAACATCTGTTAAAATAAAATATCGATTGGAAAAAAATAAAGTAGCTTCTGCCATGGTAATTTTTGATGCCTTATGTATATTCCTTGATAGAACTATCCGTCTTTTAAGGTTCAGTACAAAGCAACCATTTGCACAAACACACTCTTTATAGGTCAAGAAATATTTTTATATTTCATGACTTCTGGCCAAGATGGCAGAGAGAAAACAGGCTCTGTCCTATGGTCTCCTGGTCTCCCCTCAAAAATAACATGAAAGAAACCTCTTAATAGAAATTCAATTGACAAAACCAAGAAAGAGAAGCTAAGAGAAGAACACTTACCAAAAGGTCTGTCTCAAGGGACTGTGGGTTAATCAGGAGCATAGAGCAGAGGGTGAGCTCAGGGACAACAGTGTGGTGAAGTCAGGGGACTGGCCTTGGCTGTGAAGACTTTGGTGACTGGTGGTCCGAGGACCAACATTAGCTATGGAATCTTTGGATGGGGAGAGTGGAGGTCTGGTGAGTCCCAGCTGGGCTTGAGGTTGAGTTCCAGCACAGATTTCCAGAGCCTGGCTGGAGATCAACCTGTGGACTGGGGGCCTAAGCATCATGTTCTTACCAGAACAAACAGTAACTACCTCCCCAACCCCTCAGACTCAGATGTGAGCAGCAGATCTCTCATAGTTGAAAGGGAGACTACTTCCACCAGGGACCAGCCCATTGTTCAATGACAATTCAGACCCTGCTAATACCCCTCACTCTGGCCAGGACAAGGGAGAGGGCCTCAAACACTCAAGAGAAAGCAACCAGCACCCCCTACAACTGGCCCATTTGGAGTTACTAAGCCAAGTGATCAAAACCTCTAGGATTTTCAAAAGCAAACCTCTGAAAGCCAGCCCCTCTCCCAACACAGGATCCTAGGAAAATGAAGAAAGACCAGTCAAAAGGGGGGGGGCATTGAGAATTGCTTTGAAAGATCAGATCCTAACCCAGAGAGATCTAAAACTTCTGAGGAGAATATGAATTGGTCTCCAGCCCAGAAAGACTTCATTGAAGAAATTAGTAGGAAGGAGTTTAAAAATCAATTTGGAAAATTGGGAAAAGAAACTCAAGGGAAAATTAACATATCACAACAAGAAAACAAATCCTTGGAAAATAAAATTGGACAAATAAAAAATGAGAATAATTTTCCCAGATCCTGATTTGGGCAGATGCAAAAAGAAAATAATTCTCTCAAAACTACACTTGGGAAAATGGAAAACTCCTACAAAAATAGAATTGACCAATTGGAAAAGGAGTTTCAAAAGATAAATGTAGAAAATTGTTCTCTAAAAAAAAAGAATGGAGTATGTGGAAACTAATGACTTCTTGAGACAACAAGATTCTGTTAAGCAAAACCAAAAGTTTGGAAAAATAGAAGAAAATGTAAAATACCTCATCAGCAAAACTACTGATCTCAAGAACAAAGAGAGACCAATCTAAGAATTATTGGTCTTCCTGAAATCAGTGAAGAGAAAAAAAGTCTAGACTTAATATTACAGAATTTATTGATTAAAAACTGCCCTGATATCATGAAACCAGAGGGAAAAATAGTTATTGAAAGAATACATCTATCCCCTCCAGAAAGGGATCCTATGAAATCACCATGAAATGTTGTGGCCAAATTCCAGAACTATCAGATAAAAGAGAAAATTCTGCAAGCAGCCAGAAAGAAATAATTTGAATTCCAAGGAGCCACAGTAAGGATTATGTAGGACCAGACTTCATCAACATTAAGGGATCAAAGGGCCTGGAATGAGATATTTCAAAGATCAAGGGAGCTTGGAATGCAGCCAAAAATCTACTATCTAGCAAAGCTGAGCCTTCTCTTCCAGGGGAAATGATGGAAATTTAATGAAATGTGAGACTTCCAACATTGCTGATGAAAAGACCATAGTTAAATAGAAAATTTGTACATCAAATAGAAGATTCAAAAGACACGTGAAATGGTTAAAAAAGAGTAAAGAAGAAATAATTTTATATTTAATGCCAAATATGTTATTTCAGATATTAACTTTAAAGCAATTGTACATTTTTGTATAATTGGTTTAATGTCAGTGGATCAAAAAGAGGGGACTTTTTGGAATTCCAGTTAAAGTATCACTCTCCCCCTTTCAAATTAATTTAAGATGGTTTTCTTGTCTTTCTTTTGTGCAGTACATAGAGCACTGACCTTGGAGTCAGGGGGAGAGGAGTTGGATCAGACACATGATACTAGCTGTGTGACCTTGAGTAAGTCATTTAACTGATTGCCTCCAAGGTCAGCTTCAATTGTCCTGATTCATATCTGACCACTAGATCCAGATGGTTCTGGAGGAGAAAGTGAGACTGCTGATTTAGCACAGCACCCCTTCACTCAAATCCTTTTTTAAAACTTTATTTATATATTTTCATCTATATGCACATGTATATTTTTAAGTTACAAAATTTCCTTCCACCCTCCATTCCCACTCCCCTCCCTTCAGTGGGAACAGTCATATGCATACATATCTTGACAAGGCATGCTTACAGATTAGTAATTTTTAGTAATTAATAATAATTAGTAATTTAGTAATTTTTGGTATGAGGAATTAGGATTAAGGGAAAGAGATACATAAGAGATAAATTTAATAAAGAGTTCATCAGATTCTTCTGAAGGGTTGGGTTTTTTATGAGTTTTGTTTTGTTATCCCCCTGGATGGAAATAATATAGTTTGTAGCCAGTCTAATACAGTTTTTAGAGCTCAATAGACTGCTGAGAGGCTCTTCACTCAAATTCAGTTCATGTGTTTTTCATGGCATCACCTCCCTGACATCATGGTCTTCTTCAAGAAAGACAGACAAACATCAATCATAATTTGTAGAAGTTTAATTACATTAATATTTTAATGTCTTTAATATCATTATATTTTCCTTCTTCAGATTTTAGTAACTCTTTATTTTTTATCCCATTTCATCTAATTGGTAATGGTTACCCCCACTTTCCTCTCACTCACTTCTCATACTCTTACAATTTGCCTTTTGACCTTATCAGAGAAATGAAACTGAGCACTTCAAATCTACCAAAGATTTTTTAATTGCCAATTCCAAAAGTTGTTGTTTCTCTACAGTCTTTTTCCTTCTTTGGAGTTTTTAACATTCATAAACATCCTCTCTTATTGAATCCTATCTACTCTCTGGGTTTTCATGTCAATACTTTCATATGATTTTCCTTCAACCAATATGATCATTTACTCCTAGTTTCCTTTGGAGCACCATCATCCATATCCCCTGCTTTAATTTTGAGTGTCTCCCAAGGCTCAATTCCTGATTCCTCTCCTTTCCTTTATCCACCTCCTTTCTCCTTATACTGTCATTAGCTCTTCTGAAAAAATAAGCACTATATTAACTCTAAGATTAAATATAAACTATTCTGTTTGGCATTTTAAAAACCTTTTAAATTACATTTGTAGACTGATTATACATTTTTCCTATTCAACTACTACTAGATCTAGCCAATTATAGTATTATAGAATATGGAAGAGATCTCATATAGTCTTCCCCTGAAAGAAAATTCACTCTAATCTGTTCCCATACAATATTCCATGTCCTTTCAATGTGCCTTTGAACAGGATATCTCCATGGTTGGAAAGTTCTCCTTATTCACTTCTGACTCTTAGAATCCCTTGTTTCTTGCAAAACTTAGCTCAAGTACTGTCTAGGTAGAGTTAGGATAGATTACTGGACTTGAGAGTCATGAAAAGGTTAAAGCCTGTTTTAATGCATAAGTGTTTTATAATACAGTTTATTCCCTTAACTCTCAATCACAGTTACCACGTCTATAAAATCAGAGGTTTGAACTTGATGGCCTTTAAGTACTCTTACAGTTGTAAAATTATTATTCTATATGATCTAGAAGAAAGTTTTTTTCTTTATCACCCTAGCTCTGCAGCCACCATCTATATAATTGCTCTATGCTTATTCATATAGTATATATTTACATGGTAATAATCAGAAAAGCATCCAATTCCTGGACTGGGGACTCTCATAGAGTTAATATTTTCTCTGACCCCCTTCAGTGAACTGAATGTTCTTGTTTTCCAGTTGGTCCTCACATTTTCCTGTAACTAGAAGTATGTCAAATGTAATTATTAATAGATTCATGAAGAAATATCCACTTGGCAGAATCTAAGATTTGGTAAAAATAGGGGCAGCTAGGTGGCACAGTGGATAGAGGCCTGGCCCTGGAATCAGAAGGACCTGATTTCATATCTGGTCTCAGACACATAATGTTTACCTAGGTGTGTGACCTTGGGCAAGTCACTTAACCACACAGCCTTGCCAAAAAAAAGAATTGGTAAAAACTTTTGCTTCCATCCCTGCCTAGTTTGATTCATATATCTTTCCTTGATGTTCAGAAATGCAGTAGAAAGTGTATTTTTATTCCTTCTTCTCACAGTAAAAATAGCAACAATGGAGAGCCAAGATGGTGGAATAAAGGCATGGACACATTTGATCTCTCCCCACCAAACCATTCCATTTACCTTTAAATAATGACTCTTACCAAATTCTTGAGTGTCAGAACCCACGAAATGTCATGTGAAACAATCTTCAAACCTAATACAATTTGGAAGATAAACAGGATCTTCATCAGGGTGAGAGTGGAGCACAAAGGAGAACAATGCAGTGCAAGATGGAACTAGCCCCAGCAATCCAGGAACAGAAAACTAGGTGACCAGTTGAGTGGCAGCAGTGGTGATTTTCTGACTTCTCAGCCCCGAGATTGCCAAGGACAACTGGAAGATAGCAAAGAAAAGTCTGACACACAGGGTGAAATTGGAGAACAGTTCAGCACAGTCCTCAGCAGTGCAGACCAGATCCCAAAAGACCAGGATTATGCCTCTGTAGCCCACAGACAGTAAGGGGATCAGAAGGAGATGGACAGGGATTTTCTTTGCTATTGCTTTGCCCATAACCAGATCTGAATAATAGTCTGGAGCCCCAGTCCCAGAAAGAGGAATAGAAGCACAACAGACTTCCTTTCCTGAGTGGGGTAGGGACTCTCTTCACTGTTCCAGGGCAGAAAGGAGTACTTTTAGTCATCCACAGACCAGAACACAGACAAGGAAAATAGTCATAAACTCTTATAAGACCTTGGAAGAATTGAAAACTTGAAGGTCTGTCAAAGTATCTCTGAAAACAGTTGCAGAAACCATAAAAAGCTTGAGACGGTGTATCTTCCACCTGGAAAACAGTACTCTACCTTAACAAAGATATCAAATCAAGTTCTAGAGTAGGGAAATGAGCAAACAGAAGGAAAAAAATCTGACTATAGACAGTTATCATAGTCATATGAAAGATCAAAATACATATCATACAAAGACAACAAAGCAAAACCTCAATTTCCAAAACCTCAAAGAAAGATTTCAATTGGGCTTAGGGGGGGAAGAGTTCAAAATGATTTTTGAATATCAATTTCAATTTAGGGAGGGAGAAAAGAAATGAGCCTGAGGCAGGAAAATCATGCAAACTGAGTCAGCAGATTGGTGAAGATACCAAAAAAAATACTGAAGAAAATAACATATCAAAAACCAGACAGGATGAAATGGGAAAAGAGGTCCAAAAAGCCAATGAAGATAATGACTTAAAAAGTAAAATTCTACTTTTTTTTAAATGGACACAAATGGGTCAAATGGAGAAGTAGATATAAAAGCTCACTGAATACAATAATTCTTTATAGAATGGATCAAAGGGAAGCTGATGACTTTCTAAGAAATTAAGAAACAATAAAACAAAATCAAAAGGATAAAAAAGAAGAAAATTTCAAATATTGCATTGGAAAAACAAATTACCTAGGAAACAGATCCTGAAGAGATAAATTAAAAATTATTGATCTGCCAGAAAGTAATGACCAAAAAAACACAACCTCAATATCAATTTTCAAGAAATTATTAAAGAAAACTTCCCTGAAATTCTAAAACCAGAAGATATAATAGAAATTGAAAGAATCCAACAATCACCTCCTGAAAGAGGTCCCAAAATGAAAACCACCAGGAATATTATAGCCAAAATTCAGCGTTCTCAAAATCAAGGAGGAAATATTGTAAGCATCCAGAATGAAGCAATTCAACTATTATGGATCCACAGTCAGGATACTATGAGATTTAGCAACTGCTGCATTCAGAGATTATTATGTTCCTCTTAGAATAGCTGCTCAGTATGTGTTAGGTTTCTGCTGGCTAGCCTAATCTTACCCAGGCAAATGATGAAGGGGCAGGGGAAACGGATGGAAAGTTCTCCAAGATCCCCAAGATCTCTGTTTATTAAACCAAATTCAAGTGCTTAAATATACTCCCAAGGACATGGTCAACTCCCACTCCTATGGCATTCCACAATCAACCAGTAAAATAGTGCTCCGCTGCTCAAGGACACCAGGTGATAAAAGTTTACAGTACTCCCACACACAATAGTCTCTTACAAGGGCTCTTAGAATATGATATTACTCAAGGCAAAAGAACTTGGATTACCACCAAGAATCATCTATCCAGAAAAATTATACATATTCTTTCAGGGGAAAAGATGAACATTCAGTGAAAAAGGGGACTTTTAATTTTTTCTCATGAAATGATCAGTTGAACAAAAAAATTTCATCTTCAAATAAAAGACTCAAGTGGTAAAAATGAAAGGAAAATCATAAAGGAATTAAAGATGTTTAACTGTTTATATTCATGCAAAGGAAAATGATGTTGATAATTGACTTGAACTTCCTGACTTTTTTAGGGAATTTAGAAGGAGATATAATGGGAATTGAAATTGAGGGGATAATATATGTAAAAATGGAGCTAATGGGTGAAAGAAGAATGTATTGGGAGAAAGAGAAAGGGATAGTAGAATGGGGTAAGTTACTTTACATAAAAGAGACAAGAAAAAGCTTTTGCATTGCAGTGGAAGAAGGGGGAGGTGAGGAGTAGTGAGTGAGGCTTACTCTCCTTGGAACTGGCTCAGAGAGGGAATAACATAAAAGCTCAGTTGGGTATAGAAATCTATTTTACCTTGGTGGAAAGTAGGAAAGGAAAGAGATGGGAGAAAGGGGGTTGGTGGGGGCTGGGGGTGTTAGGAGATAGAAGAGAGGGAAGATAATGGGGGGGTAGTCAGATACAAAACATTTTTGCCCCGAAACATTTATTTAGTTATTTGTCTATTCATCTATTTATTTATTTAAATTTTCAGCCACAATTAAAGATAGTTTTCAACAATCATTTTTTAAGACTTGAGTTCCAAATTTTTCTCCCTTCCTCTCCTTTCTCCCTTTCCCTTGATAGAGCAATCTAATATAGATTATACATATATAACTATAAATTTTCCATATTAATTACATTGTGAAAGAAGAAGCAGAACAAAAAGAAAAAATCCATAAAACATAAAACAAATTTTAAAAATTGAAAATAATAATCTTTGGTCTACATTAAGACTCCATAGTTCCTTCACTGGATGTGGATGGTATTTCTCATGACAAGTACTTTAGAATTCTCTTTGACTGGGGGGAGGAGCCAAGATGGTGACAAGAAGGGATCAAGTCTTAGGTGCTCTCTGATAAAACGTGAAACTAAGGACTCTAACTAAACTTTAGAGAGACAGAACCCACAAAAGGACCCATTGAGGCAGTTCTCCTACTCAAGGTAACCTGGAAAAGAGCAGAAAGGCTCTGCTCCCTGGGGTCGGAGTGGCGGCCCACCAGAGGGGTGGCCCGCCAGAGTGAAAGAATTTCAGCCTCCCAGAGGCAGCCCCAGGGCACTGGTAGCCACAGCTCACAGCAGCGGGGGAGTCTCCTGAGCGGCAACCCAGGGAGCACCGGGCACAAAGCAGAGAATCAGCAGGGAACAGCAAGACACCTCTGCCAGAGTGAGCACATGGAACCCAGCCCTCAGGGCACACAGCTACCACCTTGGTCTTTCCCCAGCCTTGATCCAGGAAACAGAAGAAGGTGGAGCCCCTAAGCAGGAGCCTCCAGGACATGAGCCCATTGAACCTAGGGAGGGGAGTGAAGAGAGAGAGACTGCAGAGCTCTGTCCTCTGCCTCTGGAACAGGACTCTGGATCTCTGACCACATTCAGATCCTGACAGCAGTCTAGCCGCCCCCCCCCCATGTATTGAACAGCAGGGCCCCCCGCCACCACAGCCCCGTGGAAGAGGGGGGGTGGCGCTTTATGGTCATTCACAGACCAGGATGGAGGACAGAGCCTCACACACTGAGACAATTGTGGGAGTGTCCCAAAAGCTCAGGAAGCACCCCAAAACCAGGCTCAGGCTGGTAAAATGAGCAAGCAGAGAAAAAACAGGAACAACATTGAGAAGTATCTTGCTCATGAGACCAAGAATGATCAAAATACTCAGTCTGAAGATGAGGAGGTACAAGCTCCTGCATCTAAAGACTCCAAGAAAAACAGAAATTGGGTTCAGGCTATGACAGAACTCAAAAAAGACTTTGAAAATCAAATGAAGGAGTTGGAAGAAAAACTGGGAAAAGAAAGGAGAGAGATGAAGGAAAAACATGAAAATGAAGTCAGCAGCTTAGTCAAGGACATCCAAAGAAATGCTGAAGAAAACAGCATGATAAAAACCAGCTTAGGTCAAATGGATAAAACAGTTCAAAAAGTTATTGAGGAGAAGAATGCCTTAAAAAGAAAAATTGGCCAGATGTAAATAGAGATAAGAAAACTCTCTGAGGAGAACAAATCCTTCAGACAAAGAATAGAATTCAGGAATATTGATGAATTTACCAGAAATCAGGAATCAATACCTCAAAACCAAAAAATGAAAAATTAGAAGAAAATGTGAAATATCTCATTGAAAAATAACTGATATGGAAAACAGACTTAGAAAAGATAATTTAAAAATTATTGGAATACCTGAAAGGCATGATCAGGAAAAGAGCCTTGACATCATTTTCAAAGAATTACTACAGGAAAATTGCCCTGATATTCTAGAAGCAGAGGGCAAAATAGAAATGGAGAGAATCCACTGATCCCCCCAAGAAAGAGATCCCAAAAAAACAACCCCTAGGAATATTATAGCCAAGTTCCAGAACTCCCAAGTCAAAGAGAAAATATTACAAGCAGCCAGAAGGACACAGTTCAAATATCATGGAGCTGCAGTCAGGATCACACAGGCCTTAGCAGCAGCTACATTGGAATCTCTTAAGGCTTGGAATATAATATACCGGAAGGCAAAAGAGCTTAGAATGCAGCCAAGAATGAACTGCCCAGCAAGGCTGAATGTCCTCTTCCAGGGGAAAAAATGGACTTTCAATGAACCAGGGGAATTTCAAATGTTCCTTTTGGAATGGCCAGAGCTTAACAGAAGGTTTGATCTTCAGATATAGGATTCAGGTGAAGCATGGAGATTGGAGGAGAGGGGGGGAATATGAGGGAATTAATGATGATGATGAACTGCATGTTTTCCTGCATAGAAAAATGACACTGATAATACTCATATGAACCTCCTCAGTTAATAGAGCAGGTAGAGGGAGCTTTTATAGTTGAAGCACAGTAGAAAGCTGAATTCAAGATAAAATATGGTGTAAAAATGGAGTCAATAGAAAAAAAAGGGAAATGTAATGGGAGAAAGAAAAAGGAGAGGGGGAATAGGCCAAGATATTTCATATAATAAGATTTTTTTATTATTACAATGAGCTATTGCAATGATATGGAAGGGGGAGGCAAGGGGGAATGAGGGAACCTTTGCTATCATCAGAGGTGGCTAGGTGAGGAAACAGCATATTTACTCAATGGGGTATAGGCATCTGAAGTAAGGGGGGGGAGCAGGGGGAAGGGGGGGATGTGAATAAAGGAGGAGAGGATGGACCATGGGGGGGAGAGTGGTCAGATATAGTACATTTTCTTTTTTACTTCTTACAAGGGGCTGGGATTGGAAGTCCTGTCCAGGACCATAGGGCCAGGTGGATTCTGGGCCTAAGGAGTAGTATGGGGGCTCAGGGCTTCTTGGTCCCAGGACCAGGGATCTGTCTGCTGCGCCACTCAGAGACCCTACAGCAGAGTCAGAGTGAAAGGAGAGAGAAAATATAGTTCATGATAGTGAGAAATAAGAAAGTAGGGATTTGTGATCAGCAATGGCAACGTTGGAAAAATATGGAAGTAACTTTTGCAATGGTCTTACCATAAAGAATGCAATCCACCCATGACAGAGTTGTTCGTGTTGGAACAAAGACTGAAGCACATTTTTATTATTATTATTTAGGGGAGGGTGCAGGGCAAATGGGGCTGGGTGGCCTGCCTGGGGCCACATAGCAGGGTGATCTTTGGGTGTCTGTGGCTGTATTTGGACCCGGGTGCTCCTGACTCAAGGGCCAATGCTCTGTCTGCCACCCAGCCACCCCTACTATTATTACTATTTTATTTTATTTTGGGGTCTTTTTTTTTTCTTCTTTTAGGTTTTTGCAGGGCACTGGGGATCATGTGGCTTGCATGTCACAGGGCTGGGTGATTGTTGGGTCTACAGGGCTGGATGTAGGCTTGGATGCTCGTGACTCCAGGGCTGGTGCTTCATCTATTGTGCCACCTGGCCATACCTACAATTACTACTATTATTCTTTTTTTAATTTTAATATTTTCTCTCCCCTTTACTTTATCGCGCAAGCAAGTCTATATTCATGGGGGGAGGGGTATTTTGTTTACTCTTAAACAAGAATATTTTATTAATGTAAAAAAACATTTGTACAAAATGAAAATTAAAAATAAAATTTAAAAAATAAGATGAAATAAATAAAAAAAAAGAATTGTCTTTGATTATAGCATTGTTGAGATGAGGAAGTCCATCAAAGTTGATTATTTTCCAATATTGCTGTTAATGTTTACAATGTTCTCTTTGTTTTGCTCCCTTCTCTCAGCATCAGTTCATACAAGTCTTTACAGACTTTCCTGAAATCATTCCACCCATCATGATTTCTTACAGTATAATAGTACTCCATCACGTTCATATACCACAGGTATTTAGTCATTCTCCAGTTCTATGGGCATTCCCTCAATTTCCAATTCTTTACCAATACAAAAAAGAACTTTTATAAATATTTTTGTACATGTGGGTTTTCTGCTTATGTTTTCTCTTTTGGATAAAAATCTAGCAGTCGTATTGCTGAATCTAAGGGTATACACAGTTTTATTGTCCTTTGGACATAGCTATAAATTGCTCTCCAGAAAGGTTGGATGAATTCACAACTTTACCACCAATGTATTAGGGTCCCACCTTTCCTACATCCCTCCAAGATTGATCAATTTCCTTTTATTCTCATTTTCAATAATTTTTTAAAAATGTAATTTATGTGAGGCAATGGGGTTAAGTGACTTGCCCAAGGTCACACAACTAGGCAATTATTAAGTTTTAAATATTAAGTCTGAAGTTGGATTTGAACTCAGATTCCCCTGACTTCAGGCCAATGATCTTTCCACTGTGCCGCCTAGCTACCCAATTCTCATTAACTTTTTTTTTAATGTTTATTTTTTATTTTTGTACAAATGATGTTTATTAAAGATTACTAAAATATTCTTGTGTAAGAGTAAACATAATACCCCTCCCCCAAAACATATAGACCCTCATAAACAATAAAGAGAAAAAATAAAAATAAATAATAAAAATGTGCTTCAGTTTGTATTACAACACCACAATCTCTGTCATGTGTGGATCACATTCTTTATGACAAGTCCTTCACAAAAGCTACTTACATATTTTTCCACTGTTGCCATTGCAGATTGCAACTCCCTCCATTCAAACTTCCACACTACCACATACTATATTTTCTCAATCCTTTCACTCTGTCCGTCTTTTTAAATGTGCTGTAGGGTAGCTGAGTGTTGTAGCAGACTGATCATCAGCCCTGGGGCCAAGAGGCCCTGAGCCCACATACCACCCCTAAGACCCAGCAACCACCCAGTCCTGTGGTCCCAGAAATGCCATCCAATCCCAGCCCCTTGCAAGAAATAAAAAAGAAAGTGTGTTATATCTTACCACTCTCTCCCCATGGTCCATACTCTACTCCATCACTCACATGCCCCCCTTCCCCCATCCCCCTTCTCTCCTTCTTACTCTAGATGTCTATATCCCATTGAATATATATATATATATATATATATATATATATATATATATATATAAACTGTTTCCTCTCTAAGCCAACTCTGATGAGAGCAAAGATTCTCTCATTCTGCCTCACCTTCCCCCCTTCCATATCATTACAATAGCTCATTGCAATAAAAAAAATCTAATTATATGGCATATCTTAGCCTATTCTGCCTCTCCTTTCTTTTACTCCCATTATATTTCCCTTTTAGCCATTGACTCCATTTTTACACTATATTATATTTTCAAATTCATCTCTCTCTCTCCTGTGCTTCATCTATAAAAGCTCCTTCTACCTGCTCTATCAAATGAGAAGTTTCATATGAGTATTATAAGTATCATTTTTCTATGCAGGAATACATGCAGTTCATCATCATCAAGTCCCTCACATTTTACCCTTCTCCTGCACTCTCTATGCTTCATCTGAGTCCTGTATTTGAAGATCAAACTTTCTGTTCAGCTCTTGTTGTTTCAAGAAGAACAACTGAAATTCCCCTGGTTCATTGAAAGTCCATCTTTCCCCCTGGAAGAGGATATTCAGTTTTGCTGGGTAGTTGATTCTCAGTTACATTCTGAGCTCTTTTGCCTTCTGAAATATTATATTCCAAGCCCTATGAACCCGTAATGTAGTTGCTCCTAAATTCTGTGCAATCCTGACCAAAGCTCCATGACATTGAAATTGCATCTTTCTGGCTGCTTGTAATATTTTCTATTTGACTTGGGAGTTCTGGAACTTGGCTATAATATTTCTGGGAGTTGTTTTTTTTTTGGATCTCTTTCTGGGGGATATTGGTGGATTCTCTCAATTTCTATTTTGCCTTCTGCTTCTAGTATATCTAGGAAATTTTCCTGTAGGAATTCTTTAAAAATGAGGTCAAGGCTCTTTTCCTGATCAGGACTTTCAGGTATCCCAATAATTTTTAAATTATCATTCCTGAATCTGTTTTCCAGATCAGTTTTTCTTTCAATGACATGCTTCACATTTTCTTCTAATGTTTCACTCTTTTGGTGTTGAAGTTGTCTTGGCTTCTTCCAAAGTCAACAGCATCCTTTAGGTCCATTCTACATCTGAAGGATTAGTTTTCCTCAGAGAGCTTTGTTATCTCTTTTTCCATCTGGTCAATTCTGCTTTTTAAAGTATTCTTCTCCTTAATAACTTTTTGAACTGTTTTATTCATTTGACCTAAGCTGGTTTATTACATGTTATTTTCTTCATCATTTTTGTGGATCCCCTTGACTAAGTTGCTGACTTCATCATGTTTTTCCCTGCATCTCTTTCATTTCTTTTCCCAATTTTTCTTCTATCTCCATCACTTGATTTTTAAAATCTTTTCTGAGGTCTGTCATAGCCTGAGCCCAATTTTCATTTTTCCTGCAGTCTTTAGATGCAGGAGCTTGTACTTCCTCATCTTCATATTGAGTATTTTGATCCTTCTTGGATGTATTTCTCAATGGTGTTCCTCTTTTTTCTCTGTTTACTCATTTCCCCAGGTGGTGGCTGGTTTAGGGGTGTTTCCTGACACCCCCTCCAACAAGGATTTCAGTGTGTGAAGCTTTGTCTTCCCTCCTGGTCTGTGAATGACCACAAGTGCACCCCTCTGCCAAGAGGCTGAGGTGGGGGGGCCCTGCTGATCTATGGGGGCCTAGACTGTGATCAGGATCTGAATATGGTCAGTGCCCCAGAGTCCTGTTCTAGGTACACAAGACAGACCTAGGAAATCTCTCTCCATTTCCCTACCTTTGGTTGGATGAGCACTCAAGGCTCAGTTGTCTGGTGGCTCCACTTCCTGGCTCTGCCTGCTTCTGTTTCCTGGATCTGGGCTGCCATGGCCACCACTGCTCACTGAGTGCCCTGAGGGCTAGGCTTCACATGCTCACCCTGCAGAGGTTCCCTGCTGATCATCCAAGTTGTGACTGTGCTCCTGCGGTTTAGGTCAGGAATCTGCTCCACTGCCATGAGCCATGGCTCCCAGGCACCCTGGAGCTGCCTCCCGGAGGCTGAAGTTCCATCCCTCTGGCAGGCTGCCCCTCTAACCCAGTGGAGTGGAGCCTTTCCACTATTTTCCAGGTTACCTTGGTCTGGAGAATTTTCTCACTGGATCTTTCTGTGGGTTCTGTCTCTTGAAAATTTAGAGTCATAATTATATGATTTTTGAAATATTATAGAGAGAGCACCTAAGAGAGGCTCTTCTCCTATCAGCATCTTGGCTCAGGCCCCACAAAACACTTTTAAGGAGGGAATGGATGAAAGGAGAGAAAGAGAATAGAATAAATGGGGATGGAGGGAATAGGATTGAGGGAAATACAGTTAGCAATTGAGAAGGAAAAATATTGAAATCTGATAAAGATCTAATTTCTTAAACATAGAGAACTGAGTCAAATTTATAAAAAAAAATTAGAGCCATTTCTCAATTGATGAATGATCAAAAGTTATGAACAGTTTTCAGATGAAGTTATTGCTATCTATTTAAATCATTTTTTAAAATGCCCTAACTAGGGGCAGCTAGGTGTCTCAGTGGATAAAGCACCGGCCGTGGAGTCAGGAGTACCTGGGTTCAAATCCAGTCTCAAACATTTAATAATTACGTAGCTATGTGGCCTTGGGCAAGCCACATAACCCCCATTTGCCTTGCAAAAACCAAAAATAAATAAAATAAAATAAAATGCCCTAACTATTGACAGGAGAAATGCAGGTTGGAACAAATCTGAGTTATTACCTTATTCCTATTAGATTGGTAAATAGAACCAGAAGAGAAAATGACAAATGATGGAGGAGACATTAATGCACTGTTGGAGGAGTTGTGAAAGGATTCAACAATTACATAGAGCAGTTTGGAACTATGCTCAAAGGATATGCTCAAAGGTTATATAAAACCCTGCCTACCCTATTACCTAGCACTATCAGTACCAGATCTATATTCCAGAAGAAATGAAAAACAGGAAGGAAAACAACCTATATGCATATGGATACTTTTAGCGACTCTTTACTGGTGACAAAGAAATGGATATTGAGGGGATGTCCATCAGCTGGGGAATGACCAAACAAATTGTAGTATGTGATTAAAATGAAAAGCTATTCTAGTATAAGAAATGATGAAAAGCATAGTCTTGGTAAAAATTCAGCATAATGAAATGGGAAATGTTCGATATACAAAGTAAAACCAATGTTGTATGATGATAAATGTAAATGACTTACCTTTCCTCAGCAATTTTATGACCCAAGAGGATGCTGAAGGACTTTTGATAGAGAATACTATCCATTCCCCTCCCCTCCATAACCCTAATCTTACTTAAAACAAATAACAGCAATGACCTGTGGCAGCAAGAATATGGGCTTGCCTAGACAAATCTAACAAAAGATTTCCCATTTAATGTTCTTGCTGTTTTTTCTGGGTATGGTTCTCATCTCTCCTTCAAACATCTCTTGCCAAGTTCTGCTATCCAAATGACAATCTGAAGAATTGGAAATTTCCAGCCTTATCTGTACCTCAACAGTTTGACAGGTTGCTGTTTTTTGATAGAAAGCGATAACCTCTTTTCATTTTTTTAGGCTTTATTTAATGTTCTTTTGCAAGGCAATGAGGTTATGTGTCTTCCCAACGTCACACAACTAGGTGATTATTAAGTGTCTGAGGCTAGATTTGAATTCAGGTACTCCTGACTCCAAAGCCAGTACTCTATCCACTGCATCATCTAGCTGCCCCATGCCATAACTTCTTGGAGGAAATGGCCATCACCAATATGATGCTGTAACTTAAAGGACTGAAAAACCCAAGCCATAATTCGATAACATTTTCCAGGAGGTTCATGTTAATCTGTTTTAGAGGAGACACTAGACATGAGACATTCCAATGCTTTATAGAGAAGTTCCCCCAAGTCTCTGGTTTGGGGGAATAGTGATTCAAAGAAAGCAAGAAAAACAAAAAAGACTCACTCCTTCTTTGAAGTCAAGTCATTTTCAGGACCAAATCTGGTCCATGTGAACTCAGAATGATTGTTTCTGCTTTGGAAGGAAGCCCTCCAGGCCACAGGTAAAATTTGTGTATATTGTTTCTCAAATGGAATATAAATTCATTGAGGGTAAAAGTTGATTCATATCTTGCTTTTGCATTTATAATCACTCAGCAGTTTTGTGGATCAGTGGATAGAACACTGTACCTGGAGTCAGGAAGATTCATTTTCATATCCAGGTCTTAAAAACATAACAATGTGACCCTGGGAAAGTCACTTAATGTTATTTGTCTTAGTTTTCTTTTCTGTAAGAGATGAATTAGAAAAAGAAATGGCAAAATACTTCAGTATCTCTGCCAAGAAAACCCTCAATGGAATTGTGAAGAGTATGATACAACTGAAAAATTGTTTGAAGAACAACAGTAATAATCTGTAGCATTTAATCTAGTGCCTGTCATATAGTATGCTTTTAATCAACATCTATTGACTCATTCATTGGTAAATTGTACAGCTCTATATAATTGTGCCTTATTTCTTATGGAATTTAGCTCCTATTTATAGGCAAGGCTATAGTGATTTCTGAAGAAGGATTATTATTTTTGTTTCTCAATGCTCTTACCCCCGAATTCTGTCTAAGTGGTACAATACATAAAGCCCTGAACCTTGAGTCAAAAAGACCTGACTCAAATCTGTCCTTAGACACTTACTAGCTGTGTGATCCTGGACAAGTCATTTATCTTCAGTTTTTTTTGTGTTTTTGCAAGGCAAATGGGGTTAAGTGGCTTGCCCAAGGCCACACAGCTAGGTAATTATTAAGTGTCTGAGACCGGATTTGAACCCAGGGACTCCTGATTCCAAGGCCGGTGCTTTATCCACTACACCACCTAGCCGCCCCATTTATCTTCAGTCTTAAACCACTTTACACTCCTATAAGATGAGGATCATAAGATAATTTATCTACCAGGGCTGTTGCTATGAGGACTAAATGGTATAATATTTGCAATGTTCTTAGTATAGTGACTGGCAACTAATAGGTAAATCTTTCTTTCTCTTTGTAACTTTGTTCTATAAAGGACGGTAAGAAGGAAACCAATGTAATTTAACATCATACCAACTGAAGGATGACGAGTAGAAATAGGGATACTTAGACTAGAGAGGGCAACAAAGGCAGAGGTGGTCATGGATGGGAAAGTGTGCATGTTTGCTGTTCTCTAGTATTTGCAAGCAGGGAAGAATTTAACTTGTTTTGTTTTCACCAAGAGGGTAACAATAGAAGCAGTGAATAAAGTTCCAGAGAGATAATTTAGCTAAATATAAGGGTGGGAGGGGGGTAACTTCCCAACAATCAGGAACCTAAAAGGGAAATGGTCAGTCTCAGGAAGTAGTAAGCTTGTGATCACTTGAAATTATTTACTCAGATATGGGAAGATATAGGTGACCTCTAAATGTTCAAGCAACTCTGAGAAGTTAGAATCCTATCATATCATTATATGAGGTCCTTGAGACAACTAAAGCCTTCAAGTAATTGGGCTCTAGGAGTCCATTCCAAGTTGTGCCTCATGCAATATCGACTTTTCAAAAAAAATAAAAACAAACACACTCCCTCCCACACTTTCTCTGACTATCCATTATTTAAAAATAAGATAATTATGATTTCCATCACTTGAGTCTGCCCTTCCCAATTTCTTGGTTAGAATATTTTAATAGGTGAGCTAAACTGTCAAATTTAGAAGGCTGGGTGGGCTTTATTTAAAACTCTGACCCCAAGATTTGTTCTGTTAGCTCTTTTGAATGAAAATTTCCTAAAACTTTAATTTGTATGCTTTCTCCCTGTTCTCACTGCTCCCCCCTTTCCTCTCCATCTCTGTTATTCCTTGGCATTCTGCTGAATATGCACCTAAGAAGGAATTCAACCCTTCATTGGCATGATTTTGATGAATAAGAACCTATGAGGCTTAATAAGAGGCACAAAATGGGCAAGTGCCTACAGGGAAAAACAGGTCTGTGTTGATGGATGACTTTCCCGGGGGAGCCAGTGTACTGCTGGGAACCCGCTTTCCTAGTGAATGGTAAAAACGGAAGGATAATTCAAGGCAGCACATGGGAAAGGACTGCCATGTATTTCAGAGGTAACAACCTTTCATTCAGAGGGAATCAGATAAATAGCCACCTCACAGGGAACCCAGGAAACTACTGCAGAGAAGAAATGGGACTGCCTTGAAGGGACCCCATGGAGCTGCAAGGATGTAGTGAAATATATCCTTGTCAATCAAGCAAATTGTAAATTATTACTCCATGAGTTAGTACATGGAAAGTATTATCCATTTATTTATTATATTATTGGAATACCTGCAGGGAATAGACTTCGGGCTTTCCAGTTGTAACTCTTACGTTTGTTTTTTTTTCCTTTTTCCTCTCATAAAGAACAATCAAAATTTTGTAATAATCACATTCACTAGAAACAATTCTAAAATAGGTGGCAGACAGCTAAATCGATTGTTTTGCCTGAAAAACAAAAGTATTTCAGTCATCCAAACAAAGCTATAACTAGTTTCATGTGCTGCTATGCTTCAGTTGAAGGAACTTGTCACTGTCTTTGTTTAGAAACTGGCACTAATTTTTAAATAACATGAACCTGTTCTTAGTTTTGTACTAGCCTTTATCAAAGATTGAAAGCTATTTAATTTTCCTTCTGAAAATGTGTTCTCCATGTTCTGTGCATGTGTGTTCACATGTGTGTATTTTTTCCTCTTCTTGACCACATCAGTTTAGACAAATGGAGTTAAATCTAAATGTGTGTTGAACTTGCTGTGTTGCAAGTAACAAACATCCTCTGATTTTACATTGAATGAATGATAAGGTGAAGGATCTAAAGAATCTAAAATTGCAGTAAATACTTTTTATCAATTTTTATGGGACCAATGAAAAAAGAGCTTCTTGAACAAACCTTGCACCTAAAACTTCTAATAAGTTAATCAAAGAATTACATTATCTGTGATTTCATCAGAGCAAAAGACATCCCAGGATGTACATTTTCAACACCTTTTCAACAAATGAATGGTAGAATTGCAAAATCACTGAAGAGACTGAACCTGAGAAATCATAGGATCATATAGTTAGAGCTGAAAGACACCTTAGAGGCAATCTAGTCTCAACTTTACCTGAGCAGAAACATTTCTCTCCGTATCCCTAAAGTAATTCCCATATTCTCTTCATGAATTCTCCGGGAGTAACCTTAAGTATGTATAAGGGAGAAAGAATAAGCCAAAGAGAGGTTATTTTTGATTGCTTCTATGCTACATTGAAGGCAAGAAAAACCCCAAATGCAGTAGGCCTGTAATTCTAAACCAATGCCCCTAAGGAGATATTTTATTTTTCCCCATAAATACAAGGCATTATGCAGGTAATATGAGTAACCAGGCTATAAAGCAGTAACTGCTGTTATCTACCACATTAATTAATACCATCTGCAAGTTGAATGTAAAGGGTGCTCATGATTTGCTACCATAGGGTATATTGAGTTAAGAGAGGTTTTATTGATGTACATGTGTTAATAATGTATTCTAATCATTGTAGGTAGAAGGCAACTCAAATTATAGGGTGGTTAATATGACCATTAGGTGTTTAGAATATTTTCTGGAGTTATGGTACCCTGGCAAGATTCAAACCCAGTTCTTCAAGATTTCAAATGCTCTATCCACTTCATCACACTGTGTCTAAAATTTCTTTATTTTGAAATGCTAGAATTGTACCAGTCTATTTCTAATGCCCATTTCAAGCCTATGAAGTAAGAACTAAAGGAATAAATATGTGTGTATATTGTATGTATTGCTGAATATATATTATATAATAATTCTATTTGCAATATATATATGTATACATATATAATCTATCTATATCTATTTATAATGTAAAATATTCCTCTATCTCATAGATAATACCATGTGCTCTCTTCCAAAGCAGAAGGATATTAGGACCATATTTTGCTTTATATAATTTTTCTTTTCCTCCTCAAATTTCATATCTTATTAAAATGTCATTAACTAAAAATATTTCAGGACCAAAACTAATTATGATTATGTGGCTGTACTTTCATGGAGTGCTTTCCTGGCATAAAAGCTAGAGGTGCCCAGGGCCTCCCAAAAACAACTGAGCAGGAAGGAAGGGCATTGAACTGAACCTGAAATGATCAGTACACATCTGTGCTGGACACTTCGCCTCTCCTCCTAAGTTGTCCCTAAGCTTATTGGTATAGATAATCTCTGTGTCAAGGCCTCAATGCTGAATGTCCTGCCTGGACCAACTCAGGCATGTATTCAATAGAGAAATTTCAATTAGTTCCTCTCCAAGGATTAAATGCTGCTGTTCCACAGTGGATGCTCACATCTTTAACAGGTGATTAGGGTCCTAATGGACTTATACAGAATTTCAGTCTGCTCCAACCAATTATGACAGGGGGAAAAAAGAAGTCTAAAGAGAAAGGGGGAAAAAGAAAAAAAAATAAAAGAGAATAGAGTGAGGAGGGAGAAAAGTGGAACTTTGGGGAAACTGGGTAAGACGAATCAACCTCTCAAGGTGAACGAGGCCATTTATTAATACTCTTTTGGTAGGGGAACTCTCACACGTCATACCTACAGAACATTGGACCTAAGGGACTCTCTTTCTTGGTATCCATCAATTATGTTTCTCCCTTCTCCAGGCTTGGGTGGGATTTACAGTGCACATTGATGCATACCTACATGTCACCTTTGAGGATAGAACAAGGTCTGACTCACCATTTCTTTGCTCTCTTACCTTTACTTCCAAGGACAAAGTCATTCACTTCCAGATTAGGAGAAAGGAAACATGAGTTCCCAGAGGTTTTGAACCCTAGCAATTCAACAACAAAATATATATTTTTTGTAGGTGCAGCGGATAATGATGGGGTAAGGGGATATGTCATAAAAAATGCACACTAAAAAACCATAAATAGTGATAAGTAGTTAGCGAATTACATGATTGGGAGAATGGTAGTGAGATTTGGCCTAGAGTCAGGAAGATACATTTTTTTATTATAAATTTGGTCTTAGATTTCTGAAACATGCTGTCTGCATGACCATAGCAAATCATTTAAACCTCTCTACTTTAGATTCGTTTGTTTTATTCTCTTTAAAATGACCTGGAGAAGGAAATGGCAAACCACTCCAATATCTTTGCCAAAAAAAAAAAAATAAAAACATAAATGGGGTCACATAATAAGACATGACTGAAATGATTCAAAAACAGATGATTGGAGGAAAATGAAGTGCCCCCATATCATGAAATCATTGAAGTAAACACAAAAATATATGCAATACATATAATAGGTACAAAGCAAACTGCTATATGAGGTCTGAGGAAGAAAGGGTTAATAGTAGATGGAGAGGCTCACTGAAAGCTTCATGTAGGAAGTGACATTCAAGAAGGAATTAGATAGGAATTAAATTGTGGCCATGGTGGAAGTAGAAGGACATTCCATATATAGAGAAAAGAATGGCCAAAGGTACAGAGGCAGGCAGAAAAATGTATAATATTTAATAATATAATTCAGCAGTCAAGTGTGATTCGAATGGAAGGTACCCATATAGCTGAGCTACAAGAAATTAGGTTAGAAAGATAGAGAAGTAGAATGATGAATGCCAGACAGAAAACTTTCTAAAGGAAATAGTAGTGATTATTTGGTTACAATTCTTACAGCAAGATATGGAAAGTGGGAGTAGGAAAGGGGGCAGTACTCATAAGATAGCATATAGAGAAGAAAAAGACCAGGAGAAAGATGAAGATACATCGTACCAGGGAGTTCTGAGTTGAGTGTCTTTCAGACATTTACTTTGGTCTTCTTGGTTTGAAGAGTGGAGCAGGAATACTACTAGCAGGGCAGAAAATTCATTCTATGTTTCCAGGGCAATCAGAATGCTTCCAGTTCCTAATACAAATGTTTTGAATATAGCTACAGTATCATGGTACTTTCATACTGCTTTTTTTCCAGGTTAACGTTTTCTAATTCTTTCAAATGGTTTCAAATATTCCATAATAGGAGCATCTAGGTGGGACAGTGTTTAGAGAATTGGTCCTGGAGTCAGAAGATCTGAATTCAAATCCAACCTCAGGCACCAACTAGTTATGTGACCCTGAATAAGATACTTAATCTCTATTTGCCTCATCTGAAAAATGGAAATAGTCATAGCACTCCCAGAAATCTTATGAGGCTGAAATTATTGGAAATGAAATAACTAATACTAAAGAAAGGATATGTTGTAGAGCAAATCATAGAAACAATAAATAATTTCATTAAAGAATGCAACAATAAGACAATATCAAAATTTATGGGATGCAACCAAAGCAGTACTTAAAGGATAATTTGTATCTCTAAATGTTTACATCGATAAAATACAAAAAGAAAAAATTAATAAATTGTGCAGAAAACTAAAAAAGTTAGAAAAAGAAATAAAAAGTCTTCAATTAAGCACTAAATTTGAAGTCCTGAAAATCAAAGGAGAGGACAAAAAAATTGAAAGAAAGAGCTTGTTTATGAATATATCAATAGAATATGTATATAATTAGTTATTTTGCTTTTTTAAAAAAATCAAGAGAGTTCACCAAATTACTCAAATAAAAAATGAATAGAGTGAATTCACCACCAATGAAAATTAAATTAAAGCAATTATTAGGAACTAATTTGCCCAATTATATTGCCAATAAATTTATCAAGCTAAGTGAAATGAATGAATATTTATAAAACTGTAAATTGTCTAGATTAACAGAAAAAGAAATAAAATACTTAAGTGATTGTATCTTAGAAAAGAAATTTATCAAGCCATAAATGAGCTCCCCAAGAAAAAAAAATCCCAGGATCAGATGAATTCACAAGTTCATTATACTAAACATTTAAAGAACAATTATTTCCTATACTATATAAATTATTTGGGAAAAGAGACCAAGAAATTCTACTAAATTCCTTAAATGATATAACTAGGTTACTGATACCCACACCAGGAAGAACAAAAACAGAAAAAAAGAAAACTATACTCATATTTCCCTAATGAATATTGGTACAGATCTTTCAAATTAAATGCTACCAAGGGGATTACTGCTATATATCGCAAATATTATACACTATAACTAGGTGGAATTTATACCAGGAATACAGAATTGGCTCAATATTAGGAGGGCAATTTGCAAAATTGACTATATCAATAACATACAAAAATAACATGAGTATCCAAATAAATGCAGAAAAAAATTTTGATAAAATATATTTAGATTGAAAACTCTAGAAAACTTTAAAAATCGGCTTTTCCAAAAAAATGAGTTGTATGCTAAAAAACAAAATAAAAGGCAAAATGCTGGATTTAGTAGGCTTTTGTAGGTTTTAGAAATTGACATCTAGATGGACTGTGGCACAATGCCCAAGTATTGTTTTTAAAGTCTTGACAAATTTAATTCATACATTTACTTTGATATTAATGCAATATATAACAATAGAAGGGAACCAATATCGATATCTCTGCTTCCCATTCTCCAAAGTGTATTTATGAAACAAATGCAAATATTTTGACCTTTACTGAGTATATACTAAAAAATAAAAAAAAAGGGTGTTTTCTGCAGCATTTCCTTGTTTAGTGTTTGGGAGGACCAGCATCTCTGTTGAGGGGCCAGCTTGCTAAATCCTTTTCAGAACTGCTCATTCATCTTTGCTATCTGTCATTCAACTCTTCTCTGGGGCTCAGAAACAGTAGCATGTACAGTGACCACACCCTGGGTAAAACCATGTCAGCCAATAAACCAGAATGAGGGTAAATGATCCTCAAAGAGAACCAATGTCACCATGGATTGCTGTTTCAAATTACACATGAATTATATTTGAGACTGAGTTTTGACAAAGTCATCAGGTTCACTCTCAAATCATCATAGTTCAGGGGCAAGACAAAAATCTGACAATGGCCCAAGTTGCAGTGGATGATTTTGGTGTCTTCAGTGACCAAGCTTCAGTCACTTTAATGATCATTGGAGCAAATTGTTCTCATCCATCCATTCTTCTGGAAGGAATCTTCATGTGATTGGAGTAGACAATTCATTAACTCACCTAGAGGTTACTCTCAACCTGGTTTTAGTCATCTGCAGAGATGGTTTTTAAAGAGTGGGTGTTGGGGGCCGCCGACCAAGGTTGGTTGGGTAAATCCCCTGCCCTCTCACTTACCTTTACCCATGGTAAGTCTTCAGTCGTCGCCGGCCTCCGAAGAGGAATAACCAGACAGAGCACCCGAGGAAGTGAGGTGGTGTTTTATTGACGCGTGATCACATTTCCCTGCTGCTGATCTCTCTCCCTTCCACCCCCCCCCCGTCGTGCCACAATCTATATACCTGAGGCCACACCTCCTCCCACCCTCTAACCCAATAATACATAAGTCTTCTGAAAATCTGCTTATAAGGTACTTCATACAGCCAAGCTAGCCACATCCCTTAGTCCCTCCCCCAACATCTCCCCCTTTTTGTTTAAACAATGGGAAATCCCCACGGTAGGCCTTGAAGCGCTGCGTTGCAAGCTTAGAATCTTTCGCAGGTGGCCGCGGGAGCGGGAGCATCCTGTCTTAGGTCATCTCCTCAACCCTGAACCTTACCCGTCCTAGGAACCCGACACCCTCGGGCCCTGTCTTAGGTGGCCGGGCGGGAGAGGTTGCCCATCATCAGAAGCTCCCGTCTTATTCCCGGGGTGTCACATGTCATCCATGGAGGCAAGCCAAACCTGCGGGTCAGCTCCAGTCTCTAGGGCCATGATGGCCTTCTGGGTCAAGAGCCTATATCCATATTGTTGGTGGCGAAGTCGGTAGAGGCACCATACAAGGAAGCATATTATCAGAAGTGTCACGGCACAGGAGGCCCCAAGGCCCCCCCATGAAGCGAACCACCTACCAACTCTCGCAAACCAATTACTTAATCCCTGTTGAATGTCAAAATCAATCTGCGTATTATTGAGACTGTTAACAGCGAGCCGCAGCTCCCAAATCAGCTGATCAAAGTCATTATTCCACTCATCAGTCAGGAGGGAAGACAGGTTGCGTGACAACTCAGCGGCAAATGAGTGGTTCTGGTATGGATGGGACGTTACGCAAAGCCCGGGGTAGTTGTACCGGCACCCCACGGAAAGCGCCCCCCACAAATTATCCATCTGATATTCAACACTGGGATAGGAATGGAGGTGGGTATTCGGGCAACAACGGCCCTTGCATGTCTCGTCCCATTCCAACATTGACTAAGTGTGCAGGACACATTATGGCAGGAAAGGGTCTCCTCAGTGTCATTGGTCAAGATGAAAATAAAAGGGGGCCACACACAGGCTGGGGTGGCCGGAACTGACACATTGCTTTTAGGGGTAATTGTAGCAGAATCATTGACAGTGGCATTAACCTCACCAAATTCGACCACTCCCCCTCCCCACACAAATGCAAGCGGATTCAGAAGGGAGCAAACCCCCCCCCCCCCGTCCCACAAAGCAGCCAGTCTTTGAAGGGGTCTTCAATAAGGGTCGTACTGCCATTAAGGGTCCAGCCCAATCCTGCAAATACAAGTCCTTTTCCCCCTTCTCCTTGTAAGGGATACCCCCCAGCCATTTGGCATTGCCGCCAAGGACTCACAGGGTGGAGACCACCGCGGCATTGAGAAGTCTCTAGAGGCTGACAGGTTCACCAGGTGTCGCCAGGCTGTAAGTCCCCTGACTTGTTGACCTTTCTGGCTCGCCGGGGATGCTGTTTGTTGTAGAAATAGACCCACACATGGATCCGTGTATTGATGTACGCTGTAGGCAGCCCATGGCTCGCGTTGATACTCAGGAACTGGGGGAAGACTTTTGCCTCCCTGGACACAGGTAACACCGCTGGGAGGGCGTGCAGTATCCCCCAGACTTGTTCTTCGCCTCCAGGCGCCGCTCCCTGTCCCAGTCTTAGGAAGCACGAAGACAGTCAGGGTACCTGTGGGTATGAAAAGAGCTCCTCAACCGTTATTGAGGTTGGGCATGGTGGGACAATTCTCTTATAAGTGAAGAGAAAGTGTCCACCGAAACGTGGATAAATTTACGACCCACGTGAGTGACATCCATTTGCCACAGGGCATTGGGGTAACCTCCCCGGGGATTGAGGGCGATCTGTCTTAAAGGGGGTCGAAAGGGAGCACAGGAGCATAACTGACCTGTCCAGTGAAGGGGTCAGTGAAGAGTGGGCAAATATTCCAATCGTCCCACTCCACGTCTTCGCCGGACTCAACAGCGCGAACAGCGCTGGCTGCCAGGAGACTAGGGCGGGGAGCGCGAGCCCCTAATGTCACGCGACAGGCCGCCAAACCACGAGGCTGAGAGGGGGCAGCGGAACGGCAAGTCTCTAGTGCACCAGAGGGAGTGGGGGCAGGGGGAGGCAAGGCACCCCAGTTCGCCTCCCACACCTCTGGCTGTAGCACAGAGCCAACGCCCTGATTTTCTGCTGCGTCACCATCCACTTCCTTGTCTGCTTGTCTTGGCGTGCTGACGCCCCAGTGGTTCCGGGTTCTCTTCCGGTAATCCACGGGTGGGGCGGTAGCAGCGGCGCCATCTGTGCTCGACCCCTCACTCCCTGCCGATTTTTTGTGAGCTTTCCCGAGCTCCTCCCACGGGTACATGGGCGGGGGTCTTCCCCCCTCCCCCTCGGAACTATCACTATCTGAGCCCGCTAACGAGTCCCCGACCTGGGTGCCAATCAGTCGGTAACTGGGGACGACCTTCGGGTTCAGGACAGCATCTACCACCCTGTAGATAGCTTCAGAGGGACTTTAAGGCCGCTCTTAGCACACAGTTTATAAAGTTGGGCGGCAACCACCCCTTTTTCCTCGGGCATAAACGCGGGGACACTTCCCTGCGCACCCATTCCATCCTCCCAGCAACTCTCTGTTACTGAGGCTGTCTGGAGAGTCTTTTAACAGACTCAGGCAGTCCCACCGAACCTCCCTTGGGGTTGGCCCTGTGTCCCTGTTCGGGCGCCAGAAAATGTTGGGGGCCGCCGACCAAGGTTGGTTGGGTAAATCCCCTGCCCTCTCACTTACCTTTACCCATGGTAAGTCTTCGGTCGTCACTGGCCTCCGAAGAGGAATAACCAGACAGAGCACCCGAGGAAGTGAGGTGGTGTTTTATTGACGCGTGATCACATTTCCCTGCTGCTGATCTCTCTCCCTTCCTCCCCCCCCCCCCCCCCCCCGTCGTGCCACAATCTATATACCTGAGGCCACACCTCCTCCCACCCTCTAACCCAATAATACATAAGTCTTCTGAAAATCTCCTTATAAGGTACTTCATACAGCCAAGCTAGCCACATCCCTTAGTCCCTCCCCCAACAAGTGGGGATACAGCTTTTTGGAGGGATTATGAAGCACTAGAGGGGAAAAAAAAGATTTGTTCCTGGACTTGAAAACTTTCTTTGTGCTTTATTAAATTTCTGAACTACATCAAATAACAACCCCCCCCCCCAAAAAAAAAGATGCGAAAATGACTGTGGAGACAAAGGTTTGTTTTTTTTAATTAGTTAAAAAGGATAATGAGGCAGTTAGGTAGCACAGTGGATAGAGTACTGACCTTGGAGTCAGGTGGACCTGAATTCAAATTTCTGCCTCAGACACTTAATAATTACTTAGCTGTGTGATCTTGGGCAAGTCACTTGACCCCACCATCTGTATTACCTGACTGGGCTCAAATAATGTATGTAAAGCACTTCAAAATCTATACATCATATTTGTCTCCCTATGAGTTGCATGCAGCCTCTAGGATCTCCTTCCTCATCATATGAAAAATAACAGAGAAAAGGAGAGGCTATTTCCTCCCTAGGTTCTATAAATTGAATTTATTTCATAGTGTTTTTGCTGTTAATATAATTTATTTCTATGAATATAGGGTCATCCACTGAAGAAAAACTGTAAATGATCTCAATTTTAGGTATATTTCTTTTCTTTTGCACCTTGTTGGCAGGCACTTGTCTGATTGGGTGCAATACATGGAGCTATTTTTTATTCTCCTCCAGGATTGGCTTTCTCTTCACTGAAATTTGCTTGTTATCATTTTTTTTAGGTTTTTGCAAGGCAAATGGGGTTAAGTGGCTTACCCAAGGCCACACAGCTAGATAATTATTAAGTTCTTGAGACCAGATTTGAACCCAGGTACTCCTGACTCCAGGGCCAGTGCTTTATCCACTGTGCCACCTAGCCACCCCAAATTGTTTGTTATCTTGAAGCCTAAGTTATAAAGACAATCATTAGACAAATTAAACTATTGTATTGTACTAATGGGAGGGAACTGGAATATATTTCTTTAGAAATTATGTACATTTTAATTGGGATGTTCTTGGTCAATGTTCCCACATTTATCCAACCCAAGAATAATCTTGTTATGGGAATTTTAGACCAGAATAGAAGACAACAATAACTACACCATGGATTTATATGCTCCATGATCTCCTCTCTTCTGGCAGGAAGCTCTAGTGTTTGAATGATATTTCCTGTTGGAGTCCAGCTAAACATAGATCCCATCAAACTTGGCTTGTCAAAGTCATCATATCATAGAATTTGTAGCTGTAATGGATCAAAGAGTTTGGCTATGACTATGATGAGTGGAGGATAATAATGAGAGCTCTTGCTTCTCTACGTTAATGGTTCCATTTGGGCCATTGTTAGGTATAGTGTCAGGATGTCATGGCACTATTAACAATTTATGTTTCTAAAGCACATTAAGGTGGCTTTCATGTGAGAGTGGATACATTTAAAGACAATTTTAGAGCTAAGAAAACTGAGGCTCCAAGGTGCTTTGCTCATGAAGTGAAGCTAGTTCCAAAAATGAGGTGAAGAGCTATGTATATTTTGATTCTAAATCACCTATCTTTCACCTAGATCAGACTGCAATTTAGGAATTAAAGGATGAACTGAAGCAGTGAACAGAAGCCAGAGAAAAAATTATATAATATGACTGATGAAAAAACAAGCATAGTTGAAAAGTCAAACTCTCTGATTAACATCATGATACATGTTACCCACCTCCTGACTAAAGGGCAGATTGATACATGTACTTCTTTAACAGAACCAAAGAAGGAATCTGTTTTAATTGTTTGCTCATTTTTATGAGCTTTTTTTATTAGTTTTATTTTCAAGGACAATATGAGGGAACGAAAATACATGTTCAAATGCAAAAATGATTTAAGAAAGAGTGCACTTTAGAGATGGGAGAATAAGTGTGTACAGCATTGCATATACTATAAGACTTAATTAAGAGGGCTGTCTAGTTTTGCTGAACAGGGGCTGGAGATAGAAGGGATACATTTGGAAATGAAGGTGATATTAAAAACAGAAGATTACATGGATTTTTCATAGTCAGTATACTTTCCTTGTTTATTAATTTACAACTCTTATTGTCTTTTTTATTTTTAGGAACAATTTTTATTTTTAAATACTCATCAATAGGAGTTAAAAACTAAATTTATTGTTTAAATTCCTGGAAGGCTAGCTATATCACATCAACTTCCCCAGAATTATTTAAGAATTCTTCTTAACAAATTTTATTGGCATCTCATCTACCTGCCCCTAGTTATTGACACTCACTGATAGTTACCCTCAGTTATAGAAGTACATCTGGATGTCTGGACTTCTGGCCAAGATGGCATAGAGAAGACAGACACTGTGATAGGTGTTCTCTCTTTCCCCTCAGAAATAACATGAGAGAAACCTCTTAATAGAAATTCAATCAACAAAAGCCAGAAAGAGAAGCTAGGAGAAGAACACCTACCAAGAATGTCTGTCTAAAGTTACCGTGGGTAAACCAGGAGACAAGAGCAGAGGACCAGCGCAGGGATGGCAGCTGGCGGAAGCCAGAAGGTCAGCTTCAGCCATGGAGACATCGGTAAGTGTCAAGATCCAACTTTGGCTGTGGAGTCTTTAGGGGGTGGGGCTTCAGGAGGGTGAGTTCCAGCACAGAGTCTGAGTCCAGCCAGGGGCCTGAGCTCCATAATGTAAGCAGAGCCCTTTGCACAGAACAAACAATAAATAACCCTCTACCACCACCACCCCATCAGGGCAACAGAGTACACTCAACAGAAAGAGATTAACTCCCTCCCCCAGGGCCCAGATCAGTGTTCCAGGTGAATTCAGACCTTGCTGCTGAGCACCTCAAACACTCTGGAGAAAGCAACCAGCCCTCCTACTGACTGGTCCTTTTAATTACTAAGCCAAGTTAACAAAGCCTCTAGGATCGTCAAAAGCAAACCTCTAAGAGCCAGCTCCCCCAATCCCAACACAAGAAAAAAGGCCAGAGAAAAGGGGGTCCCATGGAAAAATACTTAGAAGAGAATGATTCTAACGCAGAGAGATCTAGCACTGCTGAGGAGAATATGAACTATCCTCCGGCCCAGAAAGACTTCCTTGAAGAAATCAGGAAGGAGCTTAAAAATAAATTGGAGAAATTGGGAAAAGAAACCCCAGAGAAAATCAACATGCTGCAAGAGAAAATTAACATCATACAACAAGAAAACAAATCCTTGGGAAAAAAATTGGACAAATATAAAATGAGAACAACTCTCTCAGATCTTCAATTAGGCAAATGCAAAAAGAAAATGATTGTCTCAAAACTCCATTTGGGAAAATAGAAAAGTCCTTCAAAAAATAGAGGACCAACGGGAAAAGGAGTTGCAAAAAGATAAATGGAGAAAAAGCTTCTTCTCTTAAAAAAAAGAATGGAATTGATGGGAATTAGTGACCTCATGAGACAGCAAGATTGTGTTAAAAAAAGGAAAAGATCAAAAAAATAGAAAAAAATGTAAAATACCTCATCTGTGAACCCACTAAACTTGAGAATAGATCAAGACAGGATAATCTAAGAATTATTGACCTTCCTGAAAACATTAAAGAGAAAAAAAAGCCTGGATGTAATATTAAAGGATTTAGTGATGGAAAATTGCCCTAATATCATGGAACTAGAGGGAAAAATAATTATTGAAAGAATACATAGATCCATTCCAGAAAGAGATCCTAAAATGAAAGCACCAAGGAATGTTGTCGCCAAATTCAGGGACTATCAATTAAAAGAAAAAAATCCAAGAAGCAGCCAGAAAGAAACAATTTAAATACCAAGGTGCCACAATAAGGATTCCACAGGACCTGGACACAGCAACATTAAGGGATCTTAGGCCCTAGAATGAGATATTTCAAAATGCAAGAGAGCTTGGAATGCAGTCAAGAATCTACTACCCAGCAATGGTGAGCCTTCTCTTCCAGTGAAAAACATGGGCATTTAATGAAATGGGAGACTTCCAAGATTTTATGATGAAAAGACAAGAGCTAAATAGAAAATTTGGACATCAAACAGGAGGGCAAGAGACACAAAAAACTCTGCTATACAATAAGATGAAACTGGCTATATACCCATTTGAGAGAAAAAGTCACATCAACTCTTTTTTTTTAGAATTATATAGTTGCTTTTTTATTAAAGAACTTATTAATTTTGAGTTTTACAATATTTCCCCTAACCTTACTTCCCTCGCCCCACCTCCCACAGAGAGTAATCTGTCAGTCTTTACATTTTTTCCATGTTGTACAATGATCCAAACTGAGTGTGATGAGAGAGAAATCATTTCCTTAAAGAATAAACATGAAGTATAAGAGATAACAAGATCAGACAATAAGATATCAGTTTTTTTTTTCTAAATTAAAGGAAATAGTCCTTGGACTTTGTTCAAACTCCACAGTTATTTATCTGAATACAGATGGTATTCTCCATTGCACACAGCACAAAAGGCCCCCTGATTATTGCACTGATGAAATGAGCGAGTCCATTAAGTTTGAACATCACTCCCATGTTGCTGTGTTTTTCTGGTTCTGCTCATTCCAATCACCATCAGTTCATGCATATCTACTCCAGACTTCCCTGAATTCCCATCCCTCTTGGTATCTAATAAGACAATAGTATTCCATGACATACAAATACCACAGTTTGCTAAGCCATTCCCCAATTGAAGGACATTTACTTGATTTCCAATTCTTTGCCACTACAAACAAGGCTGCTATGAATATTTTTGTACAAGTGATGGTTTTAACCTTTTTCATCATCTCTTCAGGGTATAGACCCAGTAGTGGTATTACAGGGTCAAAGGGTATACTCATTTTTTTAACCTTTGGGCATAGTTCCAAATTTCTTTCCAGAAAGGTTGGATGAGTTCTCAGCTCCAGCAACAATGTAATACTGTCCTAAATTTCCCACAACTGTTCCAACAATGATCATTATCCTTTCTAGTCATATTGGCTTGTCTAATAGGTGTGAGTTGGTACCTCAGAGAAGCTTTAATTTGGATTTCTCTAATCAGTAATGATTTAGAGCAATTTTTCATGTGACTATGGATTTCTTTGATCTCCTCATCTGTAAATGGACTTTGCATATCCTTTGACCATTTTCAATTGGGACATGGCATTTTTAAAAATATGTCTCAGTTCTCTGTATATTTTAGAAATGAATCATTTGTCAGAAACATTAGTTGTAAAGACTGTTTCCCAGTTCATTACATTTCTTTTGATCTTGGTTACAGTGCTTTTATCCATATAAAAGCTTTTTAATTTAATGTAATCGAAATCATCAAGTTTGTTTTTAATGGTGTTCTCCATCTCTTGCTTAGTCTTAACCTACTTCCTTTTCCATAGATCTGACAGGTAAACTAGTCCTTGATGTTGTAATTTGCTTAGAGTATTGTTTTTTAAGTCTAAGTCCTATATCCATTTGGATCTTATCTTGGTATAGGGTATGAAATATTGGTCTAATCTAAGTTTCTTCTATACTAACTTCCAATTTTCCCAGCAGTTTTTATCAAAGAGAGCGTTTTTATCTCAATAGCTGGACTCTTTGGGTTTATCAAACAGCAGATTACTATAATCATTTCCTGCTATTGCACCTAGTCTATTCCACTGGTGCACCACTCTATTTCTTAGCCAAAACAGACAGTTTTGATGACTGATGCTTAGGGCTTAGCCCTCTTCTTTTGTACTTTTTTTTCATTGAATTCCTGGAAATTCTTGACTTTTTATTTCTCCATATATATTTACTTATAACTTTTTCTAACTCTTTAAAGTAATTGTTTGGAATTTTGATTGGTAGGGCACTAAACAGGTAGTTTGGTTTTAGAAGAATTGTCAGTTTTATTATATTAGCTCTACCTATCCATGTTCAGTTGATATATTCCCATTTATTTAAAACATTTAATTTGTGTAAGAAATGTTTTATAATTTTTTTTAAGTCTCTGAGTCTGCCTTGGCAAATACACTCCTTGGTATTTTATATTTCCTGAGGTTACTTTGAATTGGATATTTATTTCTAGCCCTTCCTGCAGTATCTCAAATTTATGAAGTTTTATTTTATATCCTGCAACTTTACTAAAATTGCTAATTGTTTCCAGTAGTTTTGGATGATTTCCTGGGATTCTCTAGGTATGTCATCATTTCACCTGCAAAGAGTGAGAATTTTGTCTTCTGCTTCCCAATTCTAATTCCTTAATTTATTTTTCTTCTCAAATTGCTGAAGCTTACATTTCTAATACAATATTGAATAGTAGTGGTGATAATGGGCATCCTTTTTTTCACCCCTGATCTTACTGGGAATACCTCTAGCCTCTATTGAATATAATGCTTGCTCAGGGTTTCAGATAGATACTGGTAATTATTCTAAGTAACAGTACATTTATTCCTACACTGTAGTGTTTTTAGTAGGAATGAGTGCTATATTTTTCTCAAAGGTTTTTCAGCATCTATTGATATGAGCATATAATATCTGATAGGTTTATTGTTGATATAATTGATTATAATAAGAGTTTTCCTAATATTAAACCAGCCCTGCATATCTGGAATGAATCCTACTTGGACAAAATGTATTATCCTAGTATTAACTTTTATAATCATTTTGCTAAGATATTATATAAGATTTTTGCCTCTATATCAATCAGTACTATAATTTTCTTTCTCTGTTTTAACACTTCCTGATTTAGCTATCAGCACCATATTGGTTTCATAGAAAGAGTTAGGCAGAGTTCCATCTTCCCCTATTTTTCCAAAGAGTTTATATAGAATAAGAAACAATTGTTTCTTAATTGTTTGGTAGAATTCACTTTTGAATCCATCAGGCCCTAGAGATTTTTACTTAGGGAGTTCAATGGTGGCTTGTTGTAATTCCTTTTTCTGGGATAGGGTTGTTCGGGATTTAATGTCCTCTTCATTTAACCAGGGAAACATATTTTTTTGTAAATATTCATCCATTTCACTTAGATTGTCAAATTTATTGACATAGAGTTGGTCAAAATAATTCTGAATTATTATGTTAATTTCCTCGCCATTGGTAGTGAGTTCACCTTTTTCATTTATGATACTAGGAATTTGGTTTTCTTTTTTTTTTCTAATCAAATTGCCCAGAGGTTTATTAATTTTATTGGTTTTTTTCATAAAACTAACTTTTGGTTTTATTCATTAATTCAATAGTTTTTTGCTTACAATTTTATTATTTTCTGCTTTAATTTTATAATTTCTAAATTGGTATTTAGTTGGGGATTTTTAATTTGTACCTTCTCTAATTTTTTCATTGCATATTTAGTTAATTTATTTCCTCTTTCCATAATTTATTCATGTAAGAATTTAAAGGTATAATGTATCCCTTGACAGCAGTTTTGAGTGAATGCCATAGGTTTTGGTACGTTGTTTCATTATTGTCATTTTCTAGGATAAAATAATTTGTTCTTTATTTAATTTGTTCTTTGATCCACTCATTCTTTAAAATGAGGTTATTCATTTTCCAGTTAGTTCTGGGTCTATATCTCCTTGGCCCAATATTGCATAACATTTATTGCATTATTTTCTGAGAAAGATGCATTCACTATTTCTGCCTTTCTGCAGTTTATCATTAGGATTATATGCCCTAGTAATGGTCAATTGTGTATAAGTGCCATGTACTGAAGAGAAAAAGGTATATTCCTTTCTAATCCCCATTCAATTTCTTCCATAAGTCTGTCATATCTAGTTTTTCTAACAATCTATTTACCTCTTTAACTTTTCTTGTTTATTTTATAATTCTATTTATCTAGATCTGAGAGTAGGAGGTTGAGGTCTCCAACTAGTAGAGTTTTGCTGTCTATGTCTTCCAGTAGTTCTTTCAGCTTTTCTTCCAAGAATTTGGATGCTATCCCATTGGATGCATATACATTCAATATTGAAATCACTTTATTGTTTATGGTACCTTTTAGGAGCATATAGTTTCCTTCATTATCTCTTTTAATGCTATCTAATTTTGAAGTTGCTTTTTCTGAGATAAGTTCCCCTGGTTTTTTCACTTCAGCAGAAGCAAAATATATTTTGCTCCAACCTTTTAGCTTTGCTCTATATGTATCTCTCTGCTTCAAAAGAGTTTCTTGTGAACAGCATATCCTAGGATTCTGGTTTTTAATCTACTCTGCTAATCACTTAAGTGGGAGAGTTCATTCCATTCACATTCAAAGTTATAATTACTAATTCTTTATTGCCCTCCATGCTATCTTCCCTCTGTTTGTATTTTTCCGCTTTTTCCCCCCTTTGTCCATATTTACCAGTATTTTGTTTCTGAATACTACCCCCTTCAGTGTGTTTGACCTCCTATATCCACCACCTCCACTTTCTTTCACCTTTCCCTTTTTGCCTTCCCTTCCTTGTGTTAGTTCCCTTCTTTTTCCTCTCTCCCTCCCTTTCTCCATCCCCTTCCCTCTTTCACCTTTTAATACTTGAGAGGTTAGATGTTTTTCAAGTTAACTGAGTATGTGTGTGATAACAAAAAGCCATGTCTGATGAGAAGAAAATCCAGGTGTTTCTCATGAGATTTACCCCATTCAATCCCCTCCCTGCTCCTGTCTCCCTCCTGTACCCCTTTTTAAGGAGGTAATGTTTTTAAATCATTATGAGTCAGAGAAAATTCTGAGTATCTGTCACTTCTAGCTAAATACATTCCTCTTGACTTCTGGCTAAGATGGCAGAAAGAAGACAGGCACAGTTCTAAAGTCTCCTGATCTCTTCCCCATCTATCACATGAAACAAACCTCTTAAAAGAAATCTGACCCACAAAACACAGAAAGAAAAGCCAGGAGAAAGAACATCTACTTCGGGATTTGTCTCCGGCAGCAGCTTTGGCCGAATTCAGGTGGGTGAGTCTGGGCTCAGAGGGAGGATCAGTCCCAGATCAACCAGATTAACAGCTGAATTGGAACCAGGATTCTGAGTGCCCTAGAGCCGGACCTACTGGATCGACAGTGGGGCTAGATGGCACGGTCTTGAGTCGGCTGCACTGGTGTTGGTGCTATCACCTGGGTGATTGCAGACAGGGCTGGGGAGAGAATTCTGGAGCAGCAAGGCTTCTGACACAATCCTTGGGCTCCCCTGGTCTGAGGCCCATTACAACTCAGACTTCTTCTCTAACAAACAAATGCAAACTACTTCTGCCTCAGGCCCGTGTGTGAGCAGAAGAACCAGCCCAGCTGAGGAATGACCTCAGGCCAGGGTAAAGCCCAACATTGATTGAAGGCAAAAGAATTTAAGAGCTCCTACTCCTCCCTTCAAGCAAAGGGAGAAGGCCTCAATCAAGGTCACAGACACTCCAGAGAAAGCAACACCTCCTACTAGCCAGCCAGAGGAACTGCACTCAGTGAGTAAAGCCTTTAGTGATCCCAAGCCCCTGTGAATCAGCCCCTCCGCAACTCAGATCTTAGCAAAATGAAGAAGGGTCAGCAAAGGTGGATCCTTAGAAAAATTCTTGGAAGGGAAAGACACTAACTCAGAGAGACCTTGAACCTCTGAAGAGAATACAATCTGGTCTTCAGAACAGAAAGACTTCCTTGAAGAAATAAGGAAGGAGCTTAAAAATTTGGTAGAGACAATTAATACCTTTCAACAAGAAAACAAAACCTTGGAAAGTACAATTTGACAAATACAAAATGAGAATAAATCTCTCAGATCCTCAATTGAACAAATACGAAATGAGAATAACTCTCTCAGATCTTCAAATGGGCAAACACAAAAAGAAATTAATTCTCGGAAAACTTCAATGGCTCAAATGGAAAGCTCTTTCAAAAGTAGAATTGACAATTTGGAAAAGAATTTGAAAAAGGTTACTGAAGGAATCTCCTCCCCCCAAAAAAGAATGGAGTCTACAGAAAATAATGACTCCATGAGACAGCAAGAGTCAGTTAAACAGAATCAAAAAATAGAAAAAATAGAAGCAAATGTAAAATACTTCATCAACAAAACTACTGACATCGAGAATAGATCAAGGGGGCAACCTGAAAAATATAGGACTTCCTGAAAACACTGAAGAGAAAAAAATCCTGGACTTAATATTACAGGATCTAGTGATGGAAAACTGCCCTGAGATGATGGAATCGGAGGGTAAAGTAGTTATTGAAAGAGTACAACGATCCCCACCATAAAAAGATCATAAAATGAAAACACCAAGGAATGTTGTGGCCAAATTCCAGAACTATAAGATAAAAGAGAAAATCGTGCAAGCAGCCAGAAATAAACAATTTAAATATCAAGGAGCCACAGTAAGGATCACACAGGAGCTGGTTGCATCTACATTAAGGGATCAAAGGGCCTAGAATGAGATATTTCAAAGAGCAAGGGAGCTAGGAATGCAGTCAAGAATCTACTTTCCCACAAAGCTGAGGCTTCTCTTCCAGGGAAAAAGATGGACATTTAACGAAATGGAAGAATTCCAAAATTTCTGGTGAAAAGACCAGAGCTAAACAGAAAATTTGGACAATAAACAGGAGGTTCAAAAGACGCATGAAAAGGTAAAAAAAAAAAAAAGAAGGGGGAGGTAAAAGGTAAAAAAATGTAATCCAATAAGTTGAAATTGGCTATATCACAACATGGGGGGAAAAAGATTATCATAAATCTTGAGAACTGTAACTCTAACAGAGAGAATATACTTAGCTAGAAATGATGGGCATTCATGACATATCCATGACAATCCTATCTAAAGATATGTAACTGGCTTTAACCTCACTTGGGAGAAAGACCCTAATAATGCTTAGGAATTTTGACTCTATTCGATATAATATACTGAACTAGAAGGGAGAGACACTCAGAATTTTCTATGACTTAGATAGAATGCTCTAAAAAACACCACCTCCTTAAAAAGGGGGACAGGAAAGAGACTGGAGGAGGGAGGGGATTGAATGGGGTAAATCTCAATACACTAAGAGGTACCAAAAAAGGTATGGTAAAAGAGGGGAAAAAGGGAGCAGATGAGAAACACCTGAATCTTCTTCTCATCAGATTTGGCTTAAAGTCAACTTACACATACTCAGTTAATTTACAAAACATCTAACCTTTCACGTATTGAAAGGGGAAAAGGGGAAGGGGGGTGGATAAAGGGAAGGGGAGTGGGGAAAAAAGGGGGAAATAACAAAAGGAAGGGAAGGGAAAAGGGAAAGGGGAAAGAAAGGGGAGGGTGTGATATAGGAGGGCAAACACACTGAAGGGGGTGGTATTCAGAAACAAAAGACTGGGGAATATGGATAAAGGGGGGAGAAAGGACGAAAAATACAAATGGAGGGAAGATAGCATGGAGGACAATAAAGAATTAGAAATCATAACCTTGAATGTGAATGGGATGAACTCTCCCTTAAAATGTAAGCAAATAGCAGAGTGGATTGAAAACCAGAATCCTACAATATGCTACTTACAAGAAACTGATTTGAAGAGGAGAGATACATATAGAGTAAAGGAAAAAGGTTGGAGCAAAATATATTTTGCTTCAGCTGAAGGAAAAAAAGCAGGGGTAGCAATCCTTATCTCATTACAAAGCAGCAGCAAAAACAGATAGTGTTAAAAGAGATAAGGAAGGACATTTTATCCTCCTAAAAGGTACCATAGACAATAAAGTCATTTCAATATTAAATATATATGCACCCAAGGGGACACCACCGAAATTCTTAGAGGAGAAGCTGAAAGAACTACAGGAAGACACAGACAGCAAAATTCTACTAGTGAGAGACCTCAACCTCCCACTCTCAGATCTAGATGAATTGAATCAAAAAATAAACAAGAAAGAAGTTAAGGAGGTAAATAGATTGTTAGAAAAATTACATATGGTAGACTTATGGAGGAAACTGAATAGGGAGAGAAAGGAATATACCTTTTTTTCTGCAGTACATGGAACTTATACAAAAACTGACCATGTACTAGGACATAAAAACCTAATGATCAACTGCAGAAAGGCAGAAATACTGAATACATCTTTCACAGAACACAATGCAATAAAAGTCATATGCAATACAGGGCCAAGTAGATATAGACCCAGAACAAATTGGAAACTGAATAACCTCATTTTAAAAATGAGTGGAGCAAAAAGCAAATTATAGAAAGTATTAACTATTACCCTAGATCATGATAATAATGAAACAACATACCAAAACCTATGAGATTCATTCAAAGAGACTCTCAGGTTATTAGCTCTAAATGCTTACATGAATAAATTGGAGAAAGAGGAAATCAATGAACTAAACATGCAACTAAAAAAATTGGAGAAAGAACAAATCAAAAATCCCCTATTAAATACTAAATTAGGAATTCTAGAAATTAAAGGAGATATTAATAAAATGGAAAGCAAAAAAGCTTTTGAATTAATAAATAAAACCAAAAGTTGGTATTATGAAAAAACCAATAAAATTGATAAACCTCTGGTCAATTTGATTAAAAAAAAGAAAGAAGAAAACTAAATTGCTAGTATCATAAATGAAAAAGGTGAACTCAACACCTATGAGGAGGAAATAACAGTAATAATTCAAAATTATTTTGCCTAACTCTATGCAAATAAATTTCATGATATAAGTGAAATGGATAAATATTTACAAAAATATATGTTGCCCAGGTTAAATGAAGAAGAGATTAAAAACGTAAACAAACCTATCACAGAAAAAGAAATTCAACAAGGCATTATTATATATTCCCTGAAAAAAAATCTCCAGGGCCTGATAGATTCACAAGTGAATTCTACCAAACATTTAAAGAATAATTGGTTCCAATTCTATATAAACTCTTTGGAAAAACAGGGAAATATGGAACTCTACCTAACTCTTTCTATGAAAATAATATGGTGCTGTTAGCTAAACTGGGAATAGTTAAAACAGAGAAAGAAAATTATAGACCTATTTCCCTGATGAATATACATGCAAAAATCCTAAATAAAATCTTAGCAAAACTATTACAAGTTATCAGTTGGATAATACATTATGATCAAGTACTATTTATTCCAGGAATGCAGGGTTGGTTCAATATTAGGAAAACTGTTAGTATACTCAATAATATCAACAAAAAACCTATCAGAAATCATATGATCATATCAATAGATGCTGAAAAAGCTTTTGACAAAATACAGCATCCATTCCTTTTAAAAACATTAGAGAATGTAGGAATAAATGGAATGTTCCTTAAAATAATTAGCAGTATCTATCTGAAACCATCAACAAGCATTATACTCAATGGGGAGAGGCTAGAGGCATTCCCAATAAGATCAGGGGTGAAACAAGGGTGCCCATTATCACTACTATTCAATATTGTATTAGAAATGTTAGCATCAGCAATTAGAGAAGAAAAAGAAATTGAAGAAATTAGAATTGGGAAGGAAGAGTCAAAACTCTCACTCTTTGCAGATGACATGATGTTCTACCTAGAGAATCCCAAGAAATCATCCAAAAAACTACTGGAAACAATTAGAAATTTTAGCAAAGATGCAGGTTATAAAATAAACCCTCATAAATCCTCAACTTTCCTATATATTTCTAGCAATATACAGCAGGAAATGCTAGAAAGAGAAACCCCATTCAAAATAACCTCAGACATTATAAAATACTTGGGAGTCTATTTGCCAAGATAGACTCAGAATGTTTTTGAAAACAATTATAAAACACTTCTCACACAAATTAAATCAGATTTAAATAACTGGGCAAATATCAACTGCTCATGGATAGGAAAAGTTAATATGATGAAAATGACAATTCTACCAAAACTAAACGATCTGTTTAGTGGCCTACCAATCAAAATTCCAAAGAATTACTTTAATGAGTTAGAAAGAATTGTAAGTAAATTCATATAGAGAAATAAAAAGTCAAGAATTGCCAGGAGATTAATGAAAAAAAGTGCAAAAGAAGGTGACTTAGCCCTACCTGATCTAAAATTATATTATAAAACATCAGTCATCAAAACTCTTTGGTATTGGCTAAGAAATAGAGTGGTGGACCAGTGCAATAGATTAGGTGTAAAAGCAGGAGATGATTATAGTAATCTGCTTTTTGATAAACCCAAAGAGTCCAGCCATTGGGATAAAAACTCCCTCTTTGATAAAAACTGCTGGGATAATTGGAAGTTAGTATGGAAGAAACTTAGATTAGATCAACACCTCACACCCTTTACCAAGATAAGATCCAAATGGTTACAGGACTTAGACATAAAAAACAACACTATAAGCAAATAAGAAGATCAAGGTCTAGTCTACCTGTCATCTATGGAAAGGGGAGCAGTTTATGAATAAGGTAGAGTTGGAGAACATCACCAAAAACCAATTAGATGATTTAAACTACATTAAATTAAAAAGATTTTGCACAGATAAAACCAATGTAACCAAGATCAAAAGAAATGTAGTAAATTGGGAAACAATCTTTACAACTAATGATTCTGACAAAGGACACATTTCTAAAATATACAGAGAACTGAGTCATATTTTTAAAATAAAAAGCCATTCCTCAATTGACAAATGGTCAAAGGATATGCAAAGGGAATTTACAGATGAGGAGTTCAAAGCAATCCATAGCCATATGAAAAAATGCTCTAAATCATAAATTATTAGAGAAATACAAATTAAAGCTTCTCTGAGGCACCACCTCACACCAATCAGATTGGCCAATATGGCCATGGAGGATAAATATCATTTTTGGAAGGGTTGTGGGAAATCAGGGACAGTATTATATTGTTGGTGGACCTGTGTACTCATCCAACCCTTCTGGAGAGCTCTTTGGAACTATGCCCAAAGGGCAACAAAAATGTGCATACCCTTTGACCCAGCAATACCACTACTGGGTCTATACCCTGAAGAGATGATGAAAAAAGGCAAAAACATTACTTGTACAAAAATATTTATAGCAGCCCTGTTTGTGGTGGCAAAGAATTGGAAATCAAGTAAATGTCCTTCAGTTGGGGAATGGCTTAGCAAACTGTTATATGTATGTCATGGAACATCATTGTTATATTAGAAACCAGGAGGAATGGGATTTCAGGGAAGCCTGGAGAGATTTGCATGCACCGACGCTTAGTGAGATGAGCAGAAACAGATAAACACTGTACACCCTAACAACAACATGGGGGCGAGGATCAACCTTGAAGGACTCTCTCATTCCATCAGTGCAACAATCAGGAGCAATTTTGGACTGTCTCCAAAGGAAAGTGTCATCTGTATCCAGATAAGGGGCTGTGGAGTTTGAACAAAGTTCAAGGACTATTCCCTTTAATTTAGAAATAAACAGATATCTTATTGTCTGATCTTGTTAACTCTTCTACTTATCTTCTTTAAGGATATGATTTCTCTCTCATCACAATGAATTTGGATCAAGGTACAAAATGGAAATGAAGTAAAGACTGACAGAATGCTTTCCATGGGGCGGGGGGAGGGAAGCAAGATTGGGGGGAAATTGTAAAACTCAAATAACATCTTCAATAAAAATAAATTAAAAAATAAATAAATACATTCGTCTTTCTCCGAAGTAGGGTTATAGCCAGTTTCCTCTCATTGGATAGCAGTCTCATGGATAAATCATGAGGGTCCACCATTTCTGGTTAGGTATATTCTGTCTGTTAGAGTTACAATTCTCAAGAGCTATGAGAATCTTTTTCCCATGATGAGTTATAGCCAGTTTCAACTTATTGGATAGCAATTTTTTTCTTTACCCCCCCCTTTTTTTTAACCTTTTCATGTGTCTCTTGAATCTCCTCTTTTGATATCCAAATTTTCTATTTAGCTCTGGTCTTTTCATCAGGAATTTTTGGAATTCTTCCATTTTGTTAAATGTCCATCTTTTCCCCAGAAAAAAAGAAGGCTCAGCTTTGTGGAATAGTATATTCTTGGCTGCATTCCAAACTCCCTTGCTCTTCATAATATCTTGTTTAAGGAGCTTTTATCCCTTAATGTTGATGCAGCCAAGTCCTTGTAATCCTTCCTGTGGCTCCTTGGTATTTAAATTGTTTCTTTCTGGCTGCTTTCAGGATTTTCTCTTTTACCTGATAGTTCTGGAATTTGGTCACAACATTCCTTGGTGTTTTCATTTTAGGATTTCTTTCTGGAGGGGATCAAAACATTCTTTAAATAATTACTTTTGCCCTCTGGTTCAATGATATCAGGGAAATTTTCCATCACCAGATCCTGTAATATTTATTTCAGGCTTTTTAATCTCTTCAATGTTTTCAGGAAGTCCAATAATTTTCAGGTTGCCCACCCTCAATCAATTCTCAGGGTCTGTGGTTTTGCTGATGAGGTATTTTACATTTTATTCTATTCTTTGATTTTGTTTAACAGGCTCTTGCTGTCTTATGAAGTTATTAGTTTCAGCAGACTCCATTTTATTTTAGAGAGGAGTTCTCTTCATTTATCTTTTGCAACTCTTTTTCCAATTGGTAAATTGCATTTGACCAATTGATGTTCTGAAGAATTATTTTCAATTGTATTTGTCCATTTGAGGATCTGATAGATTTATTCTCATTTTGCATTTGTCCAATTGAGGATCTGAGAGAATTATTCTTAATTTTATTTGTCCAATTGTATTTTCCAATGACTTCTTTTCTTGTTGCAAGGTATTAATTGACTCTCCCAAATTTTCCAACTGATTTTTAAACTCCATCCTCATTTCTTCAAGGAAGTCTTTCTGTGCTGGAGACCAGATCATATGTTGTGGCTTGCTTCCTTGGGGCCCACAGCAGCGACCTCCCTCCAGGAGGGGAGCTGAGAATAAGGAGTCAAGCCACTACTGCCTTATGCCTCCAGCTCAATTTTATTATTGCTTAGCTACTACATATATACTGTTAGGTCTTCCAGGGTAGAACAAAGGATAATGAGGTATTTGTTATGGGTGCAAGCAATGTGTATATGCAGCTTCTTGCATTACAGGGTAGGAGGGTACTTTAGGGAGGAGATGATAAGGCACAGCTGTGTCTAGTGTCCTTGGACAGTAGGACTTGAGCTGGGGAGGGGCTGGTTTTGGTGTTGGGATCCCTAGAGGATTTACTCACTGAGTGCAACATCTACAGCTGACCAGTAGGGGGCGCTAGAGGTTTTGCTCAATGAGTGCAATTTTCCGGCTGGCCAATAGGAGGTGCTAGTTCCCTTCTCTGGAGTGTCTGATTAAGGCCTTCTCCCTTAGCCTGGAGGGAGTGACTGAAGCTTTTAAATACTTTTATCTTCAATCAATGGTGGGCTCTATGCTGGGGTGAGGTCATTCCTCTCCCTATTGTCATCTGGGCTGGTTCTGCTCACATGCCTGTGCCTGGGGCAGAAGTAGTCTGTAATTGTCTTTGTTGTGGGAAGAGGCCTCAGTCACAATGGAGGCCTGAACTCAGAGTTCCTCAGACCAAAGGAACCCAGGGATGATGTCCACAGTTCCCCTCTACTGGAACTCTCCCCCCAGCCCTGCCAACAAGTTCCAAAGTGTCAGCACAAACACCAATTCATCTGTTCCCTCATGGACCCAAGGCCCCGGGGTCTACCAGGCTCTAGCCCCACTAATGAAGCAGGTCTGTTTCTTGGGCCCTCAGGTTCCCAAAGAGCTCTAACCCCACTGCTAATCAAGCTGATCCAGGCTGCTTCACTCTCTGTGTCTGGACTCACCAGGAAGCACAGAAAACATATCCTGAAGTAGATGTTCTTTCTCCTGGTTTTTCTTTCTGGGTTTTGTGGATCGAATTTCTCTTAAAAGGTTTGTTCATATCATAGATAGGGAAAGATGAGGAGACTTTAGAACTCTTCCTCTCTTCTATCCACCATGTTGGACAGAATTCCACATAACTCTTGGAATTGTCTTTGAAAGTTTGGGCGGGGTGCAGTAAGTGGAATGGAGGTTGGAGGGTGACTGAATGGGGTAAATCTCATTACATGAAGAGGTATAAAAGACCTATTGTAATTGAGGGGAAGAAGTGAGGAGAGAAGAACCACCTGAATCTTCATCTCATCAGATTTGTTTTAAAGTTAGCTTAGACACACTTAATCAAGTTAAGAAACTTATCTTACCTTTCAAGGATTAAAAGGGTAAAAGGGAGAGAGGGGACAGGTAGGGGGGAGAAAAAGGGGAACTAGCAGAAGGAAGGGAAGAAGGGGAAAGGGGAAAAAGGGGAAGGGGGTAGATATAAGAGGGAAAATACATTGAAGGTGTCAATATTCAGAAACAAAACACTGGGGAATATAGATAAAGGGAGAAAAGGGGAAAAATACAAACAGATGGAAGATAGCATGGAGGCCAATAAAGAGTTAGTAATTATAACTTTGAATGTCAATGAGATGAGCTCTCCTTAAAATGTAAGCAAATAGCAGAGTGGATTAAAAAGCAGAATTCTACAATATGCTGCTCACAAGAAACTCATTTGAAGCAGAGAGATACATATACACAGGGTAAAGGTAAAAGGTTGGAGCAAAATATATTTTGCTTTAGCTGAAGTGAAAAAAGCAGGGATAGCAATCTTTATCTCATACAAAGCAGCTGCAAAAATAGATAGCAAGGAAGGAAACTATATCCTCCAAGAAGGTACCATAGACAATAAGGCAATTTCAATATTAAATATGTATGCACCCAATGGTACAGCTTCAAAATTCTTAGAGGAGAACCTGAAAGAAGTACAGGAAGATACAGACAGCAAATCTCTACTAGTGGGAGACCTCAACCTCCTGCTCTCAGATTTAGATAAATCGAATCATAAAAGAAACAAGAAAGAAGTTAAGGAGGTAAATGGATTGTTAAAAAACTTAGATATGACAGATCTATGGAGGGAATTAAATGGGGATAGAAAGGAATATACTTATTTTTCTGCAGTACATGGCACTTACATAAAAATTGACCAAGTACTAGAACATAAAAACCTAATTATCAACTACAGAAAGGCAAAAATAGTGAATACAACTTTCTCACTTCACAATGCAATAAAAGTTACATGCAATATTGGGCCAGGAAGGTATAGACCCAGAACTAATCGGAAACTAAATAACCTCATTTTAAAGGATGAGTAGATCAAGCAAGCAAGAATGAATAGAAAGAATTAATTATTTCATCCTAGATAATGAAAATAATGATACAACATAACAAACCTATAGGATACACTCAAGGCAGGTATCAGGGGATATATTATATCTTTAAATGCTTATATGAATAAACTAGAGAAAGAAGAAATCAATGAACTAAATATGCAATGAAAAAATTTAAAGAACAAATTAAAAATCACCAATTATATACCAAATTAGAAATGCTAAAAATAAAAGGAGAAATTAATAATTTTGAAAGCAAGAAATCTATTGACCTAATAAATAAAACCAAGAGTTGGGTCTATAAGAAAACAATAAAATTAATAAATCTCTGGTCAATGTGATTAAGAAAAAGAAAGAAGAAAACTAAATTGCTAGTATAAATTAAAAAGGTGAATTCACCACCAATAAGAAGGAAATTAAAGTAATAATTCAGAATTATTTTGACCAACATGTTCCCAATAAATTTAAATGAAATAGACAAATATTTACAGGTTAAAGGAAATGGAAATTAAATACCTAAACAAACCTATTTGCGAAAAATAAATTCAGCAAGCATTCAATGAACTCCCTAAGGAAAAATGTCCATGACCTGATGGATTCACAAGTGAATTCTACCAAGCATTTAAAGAGCAATTGATTCCAATTCTTTATAAACTTTTTGGAAAAATAGGAGAAGACAGAAGTCTGCCTAACTCTTTCTATGACACCAGTATGGTGCTGATAGCTAAACCAGGAAGAGTTAAAACAGAGGAAGAAAATTATACACCTATCTCCCTGATGAATATAGATGTAAAAATCTTAAATAAAATCTTAGAAAATGATTACAACAAGTTATCACTAGGATAATACATTATGATGAAGTAGGAATTATCGCAAGAATGCAGGGTTGGTTCATTATTAGGAAAACTGTTAGTATAATCAATTATATGAACAACAAACCTATCAGAAATTATATGACCATATGAATAGATGCTGAAAAAGCTTTTGACAAAATACAGCATCCATTCCTACTAAAAACACTACAGAGTGTACGAATAAATGGACTGTTCCTTAGAATAATTAGAAGTATCTATCTGAAACCATGAGCAAGCATTAGATTCAATGGGGAGAAGCTAGAGGAATTTCCAGTAAGATCAGGGGTGAAACAAGGATGCTCATTATCACCACTACTATTCAATATTGTATGAGAAATGTTATCTTCAGCAATTAGAGAAGCAAAAGAAATTCAAGGAATTAGAATTGGGAAGGAAGAGAAAAAATTCTCAATCTTTACAGATGACATGATAGTATACCTAGAGAATCCCAAGAATTCATCCAAAACACTGGAAACAATAAACAATTTTAGCAAAGAGGCAGGATATAAAATAATCCCTCATAAATCCTCAGCTTTTCTATATATGACTAGCAAGATATAGCAGGAAGAGCTAGAAAGAGAAATCCCATTCAAAGTAACCTCAGGCAATATAAAATACCTGGTATTCTATTTCCAAAGACAGACTCAGAAGCTTTTTGAAAACAGTTATAAAACACTTTTCAGACAAATTTAATCAGATTTAAATAACTGGGCAAATATCAACTGCTCATGAATAGGTAGAGCTAATATAATGAAAATGACAATTCTACCAAAACTAAACTACCTGTTTAGTGTCCTATCAATCAAAATTCCAAAAAATTACTTTAATGAGTCAGAAAAAGTTGTAAGTAAATTCATATGGAAAAATAAAAAGTCAAGAATTGCTAGGAGCTTAATGAAAAAAAGTGCAAAAGAAGGGGGCTTAACCCTGTGCAATCTAAAATTATATTATATATAACATAAGTCATCAAAACTATCTAGTATTGGCTGAGAAATAGAGTGATGGACCAGCAGAATAGACTAGGTGCAATAAGAAGAAATGATTATAGTAATCTGTTGTTTAATAAACCCATGGAGTCAAGCTATTGTGATAAAAAGTGTCTCTTTGATAAAAACTCCTGGGAAAAGTGGAAGTTAGTATGGAAGAAACTTAGATTAGACCAACACATCACATCCTTTACCAAGATAATATCCAAATGGATACAGGATTTAGACATAAAAAATACTATAAGCAAATTAGAAGATCATGCACTAGTTTACCTGTCAGATCTATGGAAAGGGGAACAGTTTATCACTAAGGAAGAGATGGAGAACATCACTAAGAACAAACTAGATGATTCTGATTACATTAAATTACAAAGCTTTTGCACAGATAAAACCACTGTAACCAAGATTAAAAGAAATGTAGTGAACTGGGAAATAGTCTTTACTACTAATTTTTCTGACAAAGGACTCATTTCTAAAATATACAGAGAACTGAGTCAAAATTTTTTTTTAAAAAAAGCTATTCCCCAATTGACAAATGGTGAAAGGATATGCAAAGGTAATTTAAAGGTAAGGAAATCAAAGCTATCCACAGTCATATGAAAGGTTGCTCCCAATCATTACTTATTAGAGAAATGCAAATTAAAGCATCTCTGAGATACCACCTGACACCTCTCAGACTGGCCAATATGACCAGAAAGGACAATGATCAATGTTGGAAGGGATGTGGGAAATCTGGGACACTAATACATTGTTGGTGGAGCTGTCAACTCATCCAACCGTTCTGGAGTGCAACTTGGGATTATGCCCAAAGGGCAGCAAAAATGTGTATACCCTTTGACCCAGCAATACCACTACTGGGTCTATACCCTGAAGAGATTATGAAAAAGTGTAAAACCACCATTTGTAAAAGAATATTCATAGAAGACCTGTTTGTGGTAGCAAAAAATTGAAAATTAAGTGAATGTCCTGCAATTGGGGAATGGCTTAATCAACTGGGTATATGTATGTCATGGAACACTATTGTTCTATTAGAAACCATGAGAGATGGGAATTAAGGGCAGCCTGGGGATTTGCATGAACTGATGCTGGGTGAGATGAGCAGAACCAGAAAAACATTGTATACCCTAACAGCAATATGGGGGTGATGATCAACCTTGATGGACTTACTCATCCCTTTAGTGCACCAACCAGGGACAATTTTGGGCTATCTGCAATGGAGAATACCATCTGTATTCAGAGAAAGAATTATGGCCTTTGATCAAAGACCAAAGAGTATTACCATAAAATCAGAAAAAAAGTTATATTATTATGTAATTTTACTATCTCATACTTTATTTTTCTCCCTTAAGGATATGATTTCTCTGTCATCACATTCAGCTGAGATCAATGCATAACATGGAACCATTGCAAAGAACTAACAGAATGCCTTCTATGGGGTGGGGGAGCCAGAATGGGGGGAAAATTGTAAAACTCAAAATAAATTAAATCTTTCTTAAAATAAATAAATAAATGGTTAAAAAAAGAAGTAGGTACCCTAAATATCAATTCCATTAAGCAACTAACAGTTGAATAATCTTTTAAATTGTTTTCAATTACATAATAACAAATAAAAACATGCTCCCCAACATGTGGGGCATAATACCTATATAACCTCCTCCTTATCTGGGAAGGTGAAGGGAATTAGTTTCACAATTAAGTTTAATTCATATGCCTCACAGACACAAGTTCCAATTACAATGCACCTCTTGGACTCAAGTCCTTTGCAATTCGTCTTCTCAAGATTCCCTTGCTGGATTGGCTGGATGCAGTATCTTACCTGGAATACTAACTCCAAGGTCAACATGTCTTGAAGACTCTAAATCCAGTGGGGATTGCAACTTGCACCTAGAAATGGAGAAGAATAAATAAAATAGAACAAATTGAAATACCCCAAGCCCACTTCTTGGGACTATGGAAATTAAAGGTGAGGGTAGGAGAAGCAAGTCTTTTACTAGTTCAATCCATGATGACTATGAAGTGTATCATACTCCCTCTGGAAAGTGCACAAGAAAGAGAGCAAGTGCATTCAATCTTACACTTTAAAAAATTGTAGCCTATAATGGCTATGCTGCTAATGAAAATGTAAGTATTGCATCCCTCATGTAATTCTGACTGTCTTCTTCCATAAATAGGGTATATATCATCTGGGTATGCATAGGAAAACCTTCATTACAAATAAAACACATGAATTTAAGTGAATTATGAGAACCTAGGTACAACTATTTAGAGTAGTCTCCTTTGCTTTTACAAGGTCACAGCTCTATTTTAATAGTTTGTAAAGCATCTAGCTATCTTACTTACATTGAGTTAATAATACACCTTTGTGATATTTGGTTTTGTCAGAAAATCTCAACCTCTTGGGAGAGATCCTACCCTTTTGTTTTGGTTTAATTTGGTTTTCATTTTATGACACTACAAAAATGCAATATCTGACATTTGTTTTTAATAGAAAAGAATTAAATTTCAGTTTGATTTTAGATGTCCTTTATACTCCCTTGAAATTCAAAGTCCCGTTATCTGTGTATCCTTGGGCAAGACACTTTTATATGTAAAAGGAAGGATTGGACTATTGTCTCTTTTAACTCTAAATCCTATGATCCTAGCACAAATGAAGGCTCCACCTCCTAGCTCATCACAAATAACCTGCTTTGAGGATTAAATTATGATTTCTCAGTGTTATTCATCAGTCCTTTACATAAATCCTCCTCCAATGGCAAGTGAAGAAATAGAGGTGATCCTAGGTCCTCAAAGGTTTTGTCTCTGTTATGTCCAAGACTCAGAAAATATTACCAAATTGGAAAGGTTTTAAGTATGACAGGGGCAATGACTTGTCTGAAATTTGTTGTTCAATGTTTAGAGAAGATTGATATCATAAGTGTGGATAGCAAGGTATTAATGTTTCCAGAAACTTAGAATACATATATATATATATATATATATATATATATATATATATATATATTACTAAAATTACTAAAATTATGAAAAAATATATATTACTAAAATGAGGAAGAGTTGAGATCTACACAAAAAAAGGAACTAATCTCTATGGTGAGTTAATAAATTGTTGAGACCTGGAATAATTTATCAGATAGATTTTATGTGAGAAGGATGCCCCATGAACAGAGTAGGAACTACGATAAGAGTAATTATCCTCCATCTCCTTTGAATATGGATGTGACATTGATTATGTAATACAAGGTTTTTATGCAAATTACACATGCTTAAATTTAGCTAATAGTAAAACCTTTAGATATTTTCAACCTGTTTTCATGGCTCATCCAGACTTTTGGAAAAAGAAGAAGAAAAAAAATCTCTTGGGTTGCCATTTAGTCATAGTACAATCCTTATCAAAATGAGAAAGATGATAGTTCTGTTGATTGGATTATATTTAGTATATTGCTATACTTAGTGTTGGTTTTTTGGGGGGGGTTTGATATTACATTTTAAAATAGACATTGGCCTGCTGGGGGGGTGTTAAGAGGTTGTCAATGGAACTTTAGACCATATCACAAATCATTGGGTTGGAAGAGCCCAAGGCTATCTTGGAGAAGAAAAGATAGGGAAGGGTATATGATGTGAAAGTTTGTAATGTTAGTAGAGTGACTGCACAAGCAATAGCTCAGAATTTTAGGGGGGCATATTTCAACTTAACTAGGGAAAAACTTCTTAACAATTTAAACCAAGAAAAGCAAAATGGGCACAAGCATTTTCAGTAAGAGATTTTTACTCCAACTTGTCACTTGTCATGCAGTTGTGAGATTCCTCTTTAGGCATAGACCAGGTGACCTTATAGACAATTTGATCTAATGGAAAAATCATAGCACTTGGATTTGATTGTCAAAAGACCTGGATCTTAAGCACAGTTCTACCACTTTTCACATATGACAGAGAAAGGCACTTAATTTTTCTAGGTCTCAGTTTCATAATCTTTAAAATGATTGGATTGAAGCAGGTTAGTTTAACGATTATCCCTTCTATAATACTATGATTGTGTTTATGACTTTAAGTGACTTATTTCAACTTCATCAGTGTTTTATAACAGTATTTTATAAAATAAGGGGTTCAAATAGTTACTCTTGATTGTCCCATAAAAGAATTCACCTAACACAACAGAAACATTAAGTATCTGGATTCAGTAGATGCAAGTTCAAGTCTTATTTCTTGAACCAGTCGCCTAATATTCTGGGGTCTCTGTTTCCTCATGAATAAAATGAAGTGTTTGGTCTAGAAAATTTTTAAGATCATTAACAGATCTTAATATAAATCCCTACAAACTAGATTCTATGATTCTTTGACTACTAAGATCTTGTCCACCTCAGTGGTTCTTCGTCTTATTCAACTCCACACAGCCCTTCTGTACAATTATATTCCCCATAAACTCAAAAGAAAATTCTCCTGCTTTGAGCAGCACAAACTAGGATTGATTCATTTGTTGACTCTCCTTTGCTTTTACCCCTTCTTTTCCTTTAAAATATTTCAATATCCACTGGAAATAGTTGCTGTGTCTTAACATTTTTCTTTTTTAGCTGGAATTTTAACAAATAACCTTATTTCTTTTTCACCCCATCTCTGTCCTCTGTTCAGTGGGTAGGTTTGTTGTTGTTTTTTCCTCCTGTCTTTTTCCTTTCCTCCTCTGCAAGATAACAAAGTCCAAGTCCCTAGTCATTGTAATTATTAGCATATTCCTGGAGAAAATTGCAACAGTCTACATTAAAGGACTCCCTGCAGAAATCTACACAGTAGGTATCCAATTTCTCTTTAAATAAAAGGCACTCAGAACAGTAAGGGGTTTAAAACAAGAGAAGAAATGGGGAACAAACAGAGCTTTGAGGAACAGCAGGAAGATTTGCAGTGGTCAGGAGCAGATAGTCACACTGAATTATTTGGATAATTAGTCTTCGTTAGCAAATTGGAGCAAATTATAATGCTGCGCAAGAATTTCTAACTGGGCTCTGAACTAGCAGTGTTAGGGGCTGTACCTGACCCAATTCCAAAATGACTATGTCTCAGTTCTGTAATATCCTGTACTCAGGCTTTGGATTCTAAAGACTTTGTGTATTCTCCAGGCAAGTTACTGAATTGAAGCAGATTTAATTCAGGAGGAGGGGAATAGAAATATCATTTTCACCCTTCAAGATGGGAAGGACTTTAATGTCAAGAGCACTCTCAGGAGATCTCCAAATTAAGGAAAAGAAAAGAAAAGGGCAGCTGCAAGATTTGTTTTTGATACTCTCAAATTCAAAAGAAATGGGGGGGGGGGGGAGAAATGCAGATGTACTTTTTTTAAATCCTTTCCAGAAAATTAAAGAAAAAGTAAGTCAACAGAAATTGATTTAGAAAAGTGAGAGGCTATGTTTTTTTTTTTTCCATTCCAATATTTTGGAGTATGATCACCATTTCTAAAATTCTATACCCCTCATCCACATTCAGGTCCCTGGTGGAGAAGATGGGAATGCAGTCACAGATGAAGATAACAATGGTAGGACCCAGTTAAAGTCGAGTTGTCTTCATTATCCCACCCCATAAGCACTGCCCTCTTCCTAATTGTCCACCATTCATCTAGTAACATGAGAATCATCCTGTATTCTTCTTTTTCTTTCTTTAGCTTACTTCTCTCCTATCATCCATCAATTGCCAAATCTTGAATTTACCTCTGCAATACTTGGAGACAGTATAGTATAAAAGAAAAAACACTAACTTTAAAGACAGACAACAAAGATTTAGATCTTTCCTCTTTCACTTCCTATGGAAACTTAGGTACCTCTCTACATGCCTTAAGTTTTTCATCTTTAAAATAAAGATCTAAATGAATTTAAGATTTCTTTTAACTCTAAATCTCTGATAGCATATTTAAATATCCTTCTGTGGAGGTTCGATTCAGAAAATGGAAGACTTGTTATGTTCAAGTATTTGTACTAGATACTGAGAATTCAAAGTAAAAGAGACAGTGAATATCTATTAAGTACCTACTATGTGGATACTGTGGGGATACAAAGAAAAGTAAAAGTCTCTGCCCTTGAGTAACTCAAATAACAGCAGTAACAACAACAATAACAAAACACAAACAAACAAAAACCAATTCTTCTATGCTGAATTTTCATAGAAGCAAATAAGCTTTATGGAGACATGGAAATTAAAAAAAAAATAACTTAATGCTCCCCAGTCTTGAACATAGTAGACACTAATAAAAGTTTATTAAATGGAGCTCTAGAACCAGGTAAAGAAGAGTATGGGAGAGAAAATGACAAAAAACAGACAAATACATAAACAGATAAAATGAATTAAAAAGGTATCATGAGAGGAACTGGCTACAAAGAGATTAAACTTGTAGGAAAGTGGGGTGCTTGGTGGCAAAGTGGATAGAGCAATGGCTCTGGAGTCAGAAACACCTGAGTTCAAATCTAGTCTCAGACACTTAATAATTACCTAGCTGTGTGGCCTTGGGCAAGCCACTTAACCTCATTGCTTTGCAAAAAAAAAAAAAAACCTTAAAAATAAGTTTCTCTTGGAGTAGAAGATGGGGAAAACTGTAACAACATAAAAAGAACATCATTTGGAAGAAAAACAAACTGAATGAATTTCTTAATAGCTCCTGAAAAGTCTTAGCAGCACTGTTAACATATTCATTTATAATTGCTAGAGATACCTAATTTTAAAATCACTGGTCCTCATGGGATGTGAGAACAAAGGTAAATGGAAGGAATATAGTGTTCAAAATCTATGTACAAATAGCATTGCTTAAAATACCTACTAGTGGCATTGGCAGCTAACTTCCCTCCTCCTTTTCTTCTTTCAGGAGATTACATATTAATAAGTCAGATTCTCCACTATGTTTGCAGCAGAGTTTCCTGAAATTCAGTGTCACTATAATAAGGGCTAGACATTCTCCTTGACACAGCTACTCCTTTAGCATCTTATTCCCTCAAAAAAAAACATGCCAAGGACTTGATGCAGCAGAAGCTGAAATGATAAGGAAAGAGATGATGTGATTGGTGGTGGCCAAGCCTGTCTGGCATGAATTTTTTAAGTTCTGGAGTATAGCCAGTTCTAAATAACAACTCTAGTGGTGAAAATAAATCAAATTTTCATATATAGATTGATGAAGGTCCTTAAGCTTGTGCCACATGAGAATCAGCTGAAGGAACAGGGGACATAGCCTAGAGAATTGAAGACATTTGGGATATGATAGCAGTCTGCTGTTATTTGAAGAGATGTCACAGGGGAAAGGATTAGGTTTCTTCTTTTTTACCTCTGAGAATGGAATGAGAACTCTCCAGAAATTTCAACAAGATAGATTTAGATTTGAGGTAAGGCACGACTTCTAAATAATCAAAACTATCTCAAAGTGGAATGGGTAACAAGGAAAAGAGACTCCTCTGTATTTAGAGAAGTTCAAACTAAAAATTGAATATCTAATTATTGGGTATGTTTTCATTGGGATTTTGTATTGGAGGTTTCTGGTTTCTTCTTTTTCCAGTTATGGGTAGGACTCCATTCAGACTACTTTCAACTCTGAGAACTTGGAATGAACAGTTATTATTACATATATTTTATATGCCAAGCACTGTTGTCTTGTACTGTGTGTGTGTGTGTGTGTGTGTGTGTGTGTGTATACACACACACACACACAAATTCAACACAATCTCTCCCTTCAAAGTGCTTACATTTTACAAATACATTGTTAGAAGGAACTTGGGAGATCATCCAATTCTTTTTTTTAAAATTACTTGATTTAGAGAATAAAAATTCCTTGCCCAGTGTCACCCACATACCTCAAATTTGAGCTGAGATTTTATCCTCCTCCTCCAGTTCCAAATGACATGCTTTACTCACACTAGCATGAAGCATTCTGCTCTGCCTAGTCTCATCTCCCCAAACAAAACGCTCCTCTCATGTTAAAAGCATCACTTCTGATCTCATTAGCATTCTGTCAATTCATGTTTTGACTGACACCTCCTCTCCCCTCTAAATGAAAGGCTACAAGTAGAATGTCAAATTTTTCCCATTGTCTTCTTTTGTAGAGAACAGAAGCTGGAATTTTTGCCTCAATTCACTATTCATCTTATGCCCTTCATAGTCTCAATTCCATAGAAAAAAGGTGTCCCTCTGCCAGAAATTTCCTACTGTATTCCTCACTTCCTACCTTCTCTTGTATGTTGTCTCATCTGTTAGATTGTAAGTTCCTTGAAGGTAAAGCCTGTCATTCTTTGGAAAAATCCATAAGTACAGTGCTTAGCACACTGCCTGGCCCAGAATAGATTAGATGAAAACAATGTGTCCCTCCTTTTCTTTCTTCTGGACAGTTATTAGGTATGGAGAGAATATTTATAACTTCATGTAAACACCATTGAATTGGAAGTTCTAAGACTTGGGGATGAGTCTCCATTCTATAATTAACTAGATAAAGACATCTTCTAGCTTGATCCTAACCCCAATTATAGTGATATTGTATTTCATCTCAATTCCTAACATAAAATTCCTACACTGGTGTCCTAGGCTTCTGATGGGTGAGATTTCATCCTATTGTACAAATCCAGACCCATGATATCATTTCCTAGTGATCACCATGTATTATCACTCTGTGATCCAATGATACCCTTACTGTGTTTTCCCTTCCCTCCTTTTCACCCACTTTCTCTGTGATTTTCCTGACCAAACCAAAAAAAAATTATCCATGTCTGCCAAGCCCCTAAATGTGTAAGCTTCCCTTATAAAAATTTAAGCTCCCTTATGACAGGGAATGGCTTGATTTCTATATCTGAATTTCCAGAACTTATCAAAATACTTAGCATACAGTAAAAACTTTAAAAAATGTTTTTGGTTTCTCACTTCATTCACTTACAGAGCCTCAATTTCTTCATATTTAAAATGAGGACAATGAAAATTTCACTCCAACTTCACAGAATTGGTCCAAAAGATCAGATGATAGATAATGGATATAAGGTAATTTGTAAGCCCTAAAAACTTTAGAAATGTTCAATTTTATTTTTACTGCTACTGTTACTCATAGCATTCACTATTTAGAAAAAATAAAAAATGAGGAAACTTGTACTCTTTTATCCATTGTGAGATTTCTGTTTCAATTTATAGGCAAGGAAAGATGAATAAGTTTTGTAATTAGATGTTTGTTCTCAGGCTTCTCATAGAGTGGGGGCAATAAGAACATGCTCATCTTCAGGAAAACTGTGCAGAAACAAGAACTAGACAACTTCATTAACAACACAAATTTTCTCTGTGTGGGATTCACTGAAAATCTTAATTATAATATTTTTTAAATGTCATGTTCATAGATGAGATAATAGTTAGCGATCAGTGGGAATAGGGGGGAAGTGCTTATTTAGATTTGAGCAATTAGTTAAGTGTCTAGTAAATGAACCTCACCTAGAGTTTGGAAGAAGAAAAGCCTACTGACTCATAAGCTCCTACCATGCCCTAAATATTGAAAGATCCAGTAGCCATTTCAGGTTGTTGTCATTAAAAAAAATTCTTAAATAAGAAGTAGCTGATGTGTTATGGCACTTTTTAAATCTCCTTCCTCTTTTCACTTGTTTTCGCTCCACTTTGAGGCGAGTCTACAATCCTTTGCCACTCATACTCCTTATTTCTCCCTTCCATTAAAAAGTGTAATGTCCCTTTGAGATGGGAATTACTTTGGGTATAAAATATTCACCTGGTAAAGCTAGGTCCTCAATAATAATATTAATAACAAACATAATAGCTTCTCATATTTCTATAGTATTTTAAGGTTTACAAAGTACTTGTTTCAAAATAAACCCTGATGTAATTAGCATAGGCATTAATTATTCTCATTTTATGGATGCAAAATGAGGCAAAGTAAGTAACTTGCCCCAAACTCACAAATCCGACTGATGTATATCAATCAATCATCAATCCAATCAATAATCAATCAAGAAATACATATGTATGAAGCAACCACTATATGCTGGCACTTCTAATTGCTTGGTTAGAACTAGGACTCAAATTTAAGCTTTCTGACTATATTATAAAGAAACTGGAGGCTGCTGTCAACCCTGACAAAACAAGTTTATTTTTCTAAGTCCTTATATTATACGGTTTGCAGAACACTTTGAAGATATCAACTTATTTGATATTCACAAGAACCCTGTGAGTGAAATTTAGGTATTAATGTTTATATTTATGACATTGAGGAAATTGAAACAAAGAGATTGATTGACTTGTCAAAGGTCACATGGTAAGTAAATGACAGAGCAGGGACTCAACTTACAACTCTTCTTTTTGTTAAAATTTATTTATTTTTATTTTTTGTAAATTTACTAATCTTTCCAAATGCATGCAAAGATAATTTTTGACATTCATATTTTGGTACAAATTTTGAGTTTCATGTTTTTCTATCTCTTCTTTCCCTCTGCCCTCCCCCTGACAGCAAGCAATCTGATATAGATTATACATGTATATCTATGCTAAACATATTTCATTTTAGTCATGTTGTGAAAGAAGAATCAGAACAATGGGAAAAACCCATGAGAGGAAAAAAAATAAAACATAAAACAGATTTTAAAAATTGAAAATAGTATACTTTGGTTAGCATTTAGACTCCATCAGTTCTTTCTCTAGATATAGATAATATTTTCTATCACAAATCCTTGAGAATTCTGTTTGATCATTTTACTGCAGAGAAGAGCTAAGTCTGTAATAGTTGTTCATCAAACAATATTGCTGTTAATGTATATAATGTTGTCCTGGTTCTGCTCATTTCACTCAGCATCAGTTCATGTTAAGTCTCTCTGGGTTGTTCTGAAGTCTGCCCACTCATGATTTCTTACAGACCAATATTTTTCTATCATATTCATATGCCATTATCTTCCAGTGATTCCCCAATATATGGGCAACCCCTCAATGTCCAATATTTGTCACTACAAAATGAGCTGCTACAAATAGTTTTGTACATGTAGGTTTATTTTTCCCTTTTTATGATCTCTTTGGAATATTGACTAGTAGTGTTTTGCTAGATTAAAGGGGATGCACATTAAAGGGTATTGCTTCTTAGGCATTTATCCCATGCCTCTTGACTAGATTTGGTGTTTATTTCATCACACAAAGAATTGTCCTTTGAAACACCTCTATGAGGTAAATAGAATAAACATTATTATCATTTCTATTTTCTAGACAGAGAAACTGAGGTTTGGAAGTTCTGTTTTGTCTGACTCTTCATGATCCCCTTTGAGATTTCCTTGGCAAAGATGCTAAAGTGGTTGCCATTTTCTTCTCAGGTCATTTTTATTGATGAGGAACTGAGGTAAAGAGGCATGTAACTTGCCCAGAGTTACATAGTAAATGTCTGAGATCATATTTGAACTCTGGAAGATGAGTCTTCTTGTTTCCAAGCCTAGTGATATATCCATAGTGCCATTTAGACTACCCAAAGAACTCTGTCAGAAGTCAGATTTAAACCTATGCCTCCAGGGGAGACAATGACCATTTAGTGCCTGAGATTTCTTGATTATCCTAACCATCATATCCAACTCCAATGCTCATATCATACATCAAAGAAATACCAACATTAGAGCTGCAACCCAGATCTTCTAATATTTTAGAGACATACATCCAGAGATACACAGAAACCCACAAATCAATTCTATGCCTACATGAGTTTCTTTTTTTTTTCATTTTAATTAATTTATTTTTCCAACAACATGTAAAAGCAGTTTTAACTAACTATTTTGGCAAGGTTTTGAGTTTTATATTTTTCTCCCTCCTCCCTCTCCATGGGAGAAAATAATATAGGCTCCTCATTTATAAGTATGCTAAACATAGAGGGGGCGGAGGCAAGATGGCGACAAGAAGGGATCAAGTCTTAGGAGCTCTCTGATAAAACTCATAAGCTAAGGACTCTAAATAAACTTTCGAGAGACAGAACCCACAAAGGGACCCAGTGAGGCAGTTCTCCTACTCAAGGTAACCTGGAAAAGAGCAGAAAGGCTCTGCTCCCCAGGGTGGGAGGGGCGGCCTGCCAGAGGGGTGGCCCACCAGAGCGAAAGAACTTCAGCCTCCCAGAGGCAGCCCCAGGGCACTGAGAGCCGCTGAGGGAGTCTCCTGAGCTGCACCCCAAGGAACACAGAGCACAAAGTGGGGGAACAGCAGGAGACCTCTGCCAGAGCAAGCACATGGAGCCCAGCCCTCAGGGCACACAGCCAACCACTTGGTCTTTTGGCAGCCCAGACCTGGAAACAGAAGCAGGCAGAGCCCTAAGCAGGAGCCCCAAGGGCATGAGCCCTTTGAGCTGAAGGGGAGGAGTGAAGAGAGAGACTGCAGAGCTCTGTCCTCTGTCCCTGGAACAGGAATCTGGGGCTCTGACCACATTCAGATCCTGATCCCAGTCTAGGCCCCCCAATAGAACAGCAGGCCCCCCCACCTCGGCCCCGTGGCAGAGGGGGGTGCTTATGGTCATTCACAGACCAAGAGGGAGGACAGAGCCTCACACACTGAGACCCTTGTGGGAGTGTCCCAAAAGTTCAGGAAGCACCCCAAAACCAGGCCCAGGCTGGGAAAATGAGCAAGCAGAGAAATAAAAGGAAGACTATTGAGAAATATTTTGCAAATGAGCCCAAGAAGGATCAAAGTACTCAGTCTGAAGATGAGGAAGCACAAGCTCCTGCATCTAAAGACTCCAAGAAAGACAGAAATTGGGCTCAGGCTATGAGAGAGCTCAAAAAAGACTTTGGAAATCAAATGAGGGAGTTGGAAGAAAAACTGGGAAAAGAAAGGAGAGAGATACAGGAAAAACATGAAAATGAAGTAAGCAGCTTAGTCAAGGAAATCCAAAAAAATGCTTAAGAAAATAATAGCATTCTAAAAACCAGCTTAGGTCAAATGGATAAAACAGTTCAAAAAGTTATTGAGGAGAAGAATGCTTTAAAAAGCAAAATTGGCCAGATGGAAAAAGAGATAAGAAAACTCTCTGAGGAGAACAAATCTTTCAGACAAAGAATAGAATTCAGGGAGATTGATGAATTTACCAGAAATCAGGAATCAATACTTCAAAACCAAAAAAATGAAAAATTAGAAGAAAATGTGAACTATCTCATTGAAAAAACAACTGATATGGAAAACAGACTTAGAAAAGATATTTTAAAAATTATTGGAATACCTGAAAGTCATGATCAGGAAAAGAGCCTTGACATTATTTTCAAAGAATTACTACAGGAAAATTGCCCTGATATTCTAGAAGCAGAGGGCAAAATAGAAATGGAGAAAATCCACTGATCCCCCTGAGAAAGAGATCCCCAAAAAACAACCCCTAGGAATATTATAGCCAAGTTCCAGAACTCCCAAGTCAAAGAGAAAATATTACAAGCAGCCAGAAGGACACAGTTCAAATATCGTGGAGCTGCAGTCAGGATCTCACAGGACATAGCAGCAAGTACAATGGAAGCTTGTAGGGCTTGAAATACAATATACCAGAAGGCAAAATAGCTTAGAATGCAGACAAGAATGAACTACCAAGCAAGGCTGAATGTCTTCTTCCAGGGACAAAGATGGACTTTCAATGAACCAGGGGAATTTCAAATGTTCCTTTTGGAATGGCCAGAGCTGAACAGAAGGTTTGATCTTCAGATACAGGACTCAGGAGAAGCATGGAGATTGGAGGAGAGCGGGGAAATATGAGGGACTTAATGAGGATGAACTGCATGTATAGAAAAATGATACTGATAATATTCATATCAACCTTCTCAGTTAATAGAGCAGGTAGAGGGAGCTTTTATAGTTGAAGCACAGGAGAAAGCTGAATTTGAAGATAAAATATGGTGTAAAAATGGAGTCAATAGAAAAAAGGGAAATGTAATGGGAGAAAGAAAAAGGAGAGGGGGAATAGTCCAAGATATTTCACATAATAAGATTTTTTTATTACAATGAGCTATTGCAATGATATGGAAGGGGGGGCAAGGGGGAATGAGGGAACCCTTGCTCTCATCAGAGATGGCTAGGAGAGGAAACAGCAAATGTACTCAATGGGGTATAGGCATCTGGAGTAAGAAGGAGGGGGGAGCAGGGGGAAGGGGTGGGGATGTGAATAAAGGAGGAGAGGATGAACCATGGGGGGGAGAGTGGTCAGATATAATACATTTTCTTTTTTACTTCTTGCAAGGGGCTGGGATTGGAAGGCCTGCCCAGGACCATAAGGCCAGGTGGATTCTGGGCCTAAGGGATGGTATGGGGGCAAAGGGCTTCTTGGTCCCAGGACCAGGGATCTGTCTGCTGTGCCACTCAGCTACCCTACAGCAGAGTCAGAGTGAAAGGAGAGAGAAAATATAGTACATGGTAGTGGAGAAATAAGAAAGGAGGGAGTTGTGATCAGCAATGGCAACGTTGGAAAAATATGGAAGTAACTTTTGTGATGGACTTATCATAAAGAATGTGATCCACCCATGACAGAGTTGTTGGTGTTGGAACAAAGACTAAAGTACATTTTTTGTTATTATTATTTGGGGGAGAGTGCAGGGCAAGTGGGGCTGGGTGGCCTGCCTGGGGCCACATAGCAGGGTAATCTTTGGGTGTCTGGGGCCGGATTTGGACCAAGGTGCTCCTGGCTCAAGGGCCAGTGCTCTGTCTGCCACCCAGCCACCCCTACTATTATTACTATTTTATTTTATTTTGGGTATTTTTTTATTCTTCTTTTTGGTTTCTGCTCATGGCTCCAGGGCTGGTGCTTTATCCATTGTGCCACCTGGCCATACCTACAATTATTACTATTATTTTTTTAATTTTAATTTTTTTCTCCCTCCTTTACTTTTTTTGCCCAAGCAAGTCTATCTATATTCATGGGGGGAGGGGTATTTTGTTAACTTGTAAACAAGAATATTTTATTAATGTAAAAAAAACATTTCTACAAAATGAGAATAAAAAATAAATTAATAAAAAAATTTTTTAAAAATTATGCTAAACATAGAACCATAGTAATCATGTGAAAGAAGACTCAAATCCAAACAAAACCAAAAAAGTATTAGAAAGGAGAAAACAACATAATATATTAGACAACTTATAAAAATTGAAGATAGTAAGCTTTGGACTGCATTTAAATTCCAATTTCCTCTCTGGATATGGATAATATTTTCCATCACAAATATTTTAGAATTGTCTTTGATTATTGTGTTGCTGAAATGACAAGTCCATCATTGATCATTTTCCTTTTTAGTCATATTGGTTAATATGATAGGCGTGAGATGGTGCCGCAGAGTTGTTTTAATTTGTGTTTCCATGATCAACTAAGATTTAGATCAACCTTAATTTCTTCATCTGAAAATTGTCTTGCCATATCTTTTGATCATTTATCAGTTGTGGAATGACATGTTTTCTTATAAATTTGACTGTTTTGTGTATATTCTAGAAATGAGTGCTTTGTCAGATACATGTTGTAAAAATTGTTTCCCAATTTGATGCATTCCTTTTAATCTTGGTTTGCATTGGTTTTGTTTGTGCAAAAAATTAGTGTAATAAAATTATCCATTTTTTATGATGTTCTCCATCTCTTCTTTGGTTATAAACTTCTCCCCTTTTCAAAGATCTGATATATACATATACATATATATATATATATATATATGTATATGTACATATATATATATATATATATATGATTCCTTACTCTCTCTCTCTCTCTCTCTCTCTCTCTTTTAGTTTTTGCAAGATAATAGGGTTAAGTGGCTTGTCCAAGGTGCACAGCTAGATAATTTTTAAATGTCTGAGGCTAGATTTGAACTCAAGTACTCCTGACTCCAGGGCTGGTGCTCTATCCACTGTACCACCTAGCTGCCCCCTCCTTATTCTCTCAATTAACGTTTTATATCACCTTTTATGTCTAAATCTTGTATCCATTTTGACCTTTTCTTGGAAAAGGGTATGAGATGTTGGTCTATGCCTAATTTCTACCATTGTTTCTTCTAGTTTTCCAAGAGAGTTAGTTCTTATACCAGAAGCTGGAATTTTTGGATTTATCAAGCAGCATATAGCCATTCACTACTGTTTCTTTTGTACCTAATCTATTCCACTGCTCTACAACTATATTACTTTAGCCAGTACCAAACTCTTTTGTTGACTGATGCTTTATAATATTTTAGATTGGGTATGACTAGACCTCTTTCCTTTGCAATTTTTTCATTAATTCACTTGATATTCTTGACCTTTTGTTTCTTCATATGAAATGGGTTATTATTTTTTCTAACTCAATAAAGAAGTTTTTTGGATGTTTGATTGGTATAGTACTAATTAAGTAAATTAATTTAGGTAGAACTGCCATTTTTAATATTTTAGCTCAGCCTACTTCATATGAAATTAGTTATTATTTTTTCTAACTCAATAAAGAAGTTTTTTGGATGTTTGATTGGTATAGTACTAATAAAGTAAATTAATTTAGGTAGAACTGCTATTTTTAATATTTTAGCTCAGCCTACCCATGGACAATTGACATTTGCCCAATTATTTAAATCTGATTTTATTTGTGTGAAAAGTTTTTAGTTGTTTTCATATAGTTTCTGAACCTGACTTGGCAGGTATTTTATGTTGTCTACCATTACTTTGAATATTGTTTCTTTTTCTATTTCTTGGTATTGTGTCTTGACGATTATATATAGAAATGCTGATCATTTATATGGGCTTCATACATGTATTGCTTATTATAAGAAAAAGAATTATTTGTTTGCTTTTCGGGAACATTCAGATTCTTTGACTAGACAGCAGAGTTGAGTGAACCTGGTCTGCACTGCATAACTGTTTGAATTCTTAGGATACTTAACAATAATAACAAAAAGAAGTTAATATCCTAAATAATTACATCTATACTACAAGTATCATTGCACAGTACCATCATGGATTTAAAAAAATAACAATGCTTCAGTGCTTGAAAAATTTATTCAGTCTATAGAAGGAATATTTGCTATTTCATTATAATGTGACATTGTCTATTTTGTGGGAGCTAAGTAAATATCAAAATGACACTACTTAGAGGTAACTATAGATTCAGAAACTTCTTGCAATAACTCCTTTCAATCTTCTCCTTTTACTTCCTCCATCTCTTGACATACACACAGAAATCTTCTACCCATAGGGTAGAAAACATTGACTTAAAATAAAGTTGGAACTAACTGAAATCAACAAAAGTCAATTCAGTGTGCAGATTTTTGGTTGCCCCTGTGTGCTTTTTAATTCTTTGAACTTTCTCCCACCAGTATTCCAAACGAATTGTTTTCATTTTGGGGACTAGGAAGAAAATCATCTTTGAGAAGCTGAATATTAAATTATTTCTGTCCTTCCTCCTCATATACTTTTACCTGAATCCCAAATCAGTATCTCTCTCATTTTCATATTTTGATTCAGTGGAAGGTAGGAAAAGATATAGGGAAAAAAAAGGATTTTTTTTAACATGTAAAACAATTCAACTCAGACATATTTTTTTTAACCTCCAATATGTGTGAGAGTCTAAGCTAGAAGATCTGGCTATTCAGCTTTAGCCAGCAAACTTCTAGGTCCACAGACTTTGTCTACTGATATTTTACCAAGGATCACAGAGAGCTTGGAGAACTCTTCTGGAGGGATAGAGGATCCTAGGATTCTACTGTTAATTACTCTAATAAGGAGAGCTAAATTATTAGACCATTTGAGATCAGTCAACATTATTCAGAAGACAGTTTGTTCTGATATTTGAGGGGCTCTAAGGAAGAGACTTACATTCAAATTTAGGGGTCACAGATGTGGAAGACAGAGACATGAGGTCAAAATGCAAGCAGATGAACCTGGAGGAAAGAGTAAAATTAAAAGAAGAAATGACAAATGAGAGCCTGGAGCTGAGACCAGGTTGAACATCAAGGGAGTAGTCATCACAATTAGAAAGAGAAATTCTAGTCAACAACTCCTTTCTTTCCCTTGTATAAGGAGACCCAAGCTGGAAGTCTCATTGTAACCTTCCATAAATAATTTAAACCTTTGGGTTTATCTGATCATTAACAGTGATATTTTCTTAACCTACAAATTTGGCATTAGAGACTGAGGAAATGACAGTTATTCTATGAAAGAAGAGTTTGACTTTGGGTTTCAGGGATAAACTGTTTAGTTTTCCATAATTTGGTATATAATGGAGAAAATTCCAGCAATACTCACAGAATAACCTTTGAATATATAGAGGTAAAAAACTAATTAGGTGGGATTGTGATTATCTCTAAAGCCACCTGAAGCACTGAGCATAACAAAACCATACTAGGATGCAAAGATGAAAAGCAAAGCATGCCCTGAAGGAATTGATAATATAATCAGAAAGGACAGGACATCATGGTGTAGTGGAAAGGACTGTATTTGGAACTAGAGGGTCCAGGTTTAAATCCAGACTCTTAATTGTTACCTGCATGAACTTGGGCCTGCTACCCTCCCACACACACACACCCTTGGTTGTAAAATAATAAGGTAAGATTAGATGATCTCTTAGGTCTCTTCTAGATAAAGCTAAGAACTGTAATTATTGAATAGAAGAAAGGTGTTCCAGATAGAGGGGAGCAAGTGGATGGATGCACTCATATGGGGGGGGAAATAGAGTGAAATAAGCCAACAGTTCCAGTTTTTTTGACACCTACAATGTGGAAAAGGGAGTAATGGAAAGTCTATAAGGAAAGGTAGATTGGGACCAGATTGCAGCAAGCCTGAAATGCCACATTAAAACAGGGAAAGATGCCAGGGCTCTCACCACATGGCACCTTAAAAGGTCCCACTAAGCCCAGAATGCACGGTGCTTGTAATTAATGACTTCACTGTACCAGTAAAAATCAAGGGAGACTTTGAGATTCTAGACTTCATTAGCAGTTAAAGGGAGAGAAAAAAATCTCCATTGCCAGCAGGTTAGAAGTTAATTAGGAACAGTGCTAGGAGACTTGCTGCCTGACACCAAAGCTTATGGGGTAGTTTCAGGCTCTTTATTGCCTCTATAAAAAGTTTCCTTCTTGGCTTGCTACCAAGGAGAGGAGAGAGAAAATTCCCTTGGTTGCTCAGAAGAGGGATACCCTGAGCCCACAGGACACACAGGTCCCATGCCCTGGCCTGGAATGGTACTCAAGGGGCTCTTTTGTTGGTTTGTTTTTTCAAAGCTAGCTTCATCATGAATTAAATAGGTATGTTTAGCTAGAAAAATGTAAGGAAAATTTCTATTTTGAATCAAGTAGGATAATGGGAGAGAAAGGAAGCTATCAGAATTCCATGCTAAAGAAATAAATATCCAAAGTTAGGATACTTTTAGGCAGGGGAAGAAGACAATTAACTAATATAGACTTAAACTACAATGTATCTTGCTGTCCTTCCTTCCACCCAAACCATAGTTTTGGAGTTGGAAGATACCTTAGGCTGATCCAGCCCCTTCCTGTTATGTATGAAGAGAATGAAGTATCAAGATGTGCAATGATTAGTCCCAGATTTGTACACAGGACTTCTGATTCCAGGCACATGTGTGCACTTTCCTCTATAGCTCACCACTTTTTCACATTGAGTTTGGACTCAGATGATAGGAATTCAGGGTCATGATTTTAGGCAAGTCATATAACCTCAGAGGATCTTTTTTTCCTTATCAATGAAATGATACTAATTTTTCTTCTACAATCTTTTTCAAAGATCCTAAATGTTAAAATACCTTATGTCTTCCTCTATTTATTGGATATCCAACACAGGCAAAGCTAGCGCTAAGCAATTTGATTAAACCATCATTTACTAAGAGCAATTTGATGAAACTATCATTTATTAAGAGCAATTTTATTAAGACCTACTATGTTTTAGGCTCTTTAATAAGTTTGTGTGTGTGTGTGTGTGTGTGTGTGGCTGGGGGTGTGGGTCCAAGGACACAAATAAAAAAGTCCCAACCTTCAAAAAAGTTTGCATTCTACCAGAACAATAGTAAAGTATGCACATAGATAAGTCAGTATGCAATATATAAGGGTAAAGACAAAGTAATTATTAGTAAAGGGAGCCAGGAATTCTAGGAAGTATAGTTGAGGAAGTAGGTTATTCCTGGAATGTAGAAAAGGCTCTAGACAAGCAGAGGCAAGAAATGGTCTGCCCCATGTGGTGGGTATAGGAGATGATAAGATGACTTTGGAAATAGGTAGGCCAGTTTGATTCGATCATATGGGAAACTTGCTTCTAGAGATTTAGAGCCAATAAGTTTGGCTAGAACCTCTCAGTTATTCACTTCAGAGCTGAAGAAGGATTCTTGGTGAACAATGTTGTTAGTTTTCCTTCTAATACTGTATTTATCTGTTAGAGAATGGGGGGAGGGGTCATAGATTAAGTTGGGACAGGCACAACCTAAACATCTGAAACAGATAAAATTGTTTCACAGAGTGCAATCCACTGAGAGAGTCAGTTGTGATTTTGGTTCTTAATGGTGTTACCAAATTTGAAATCTGTTAAAATCACTTTGGAGAGGGGTGGCTCTGTAGTCAGGAATACCTGAGTTCAAATCTGGAATCAGAAACTTAATAATTACCTAGCTGTGTGGTCTTGGGCAAGCCACTTAAACCCCATTGCCTTGCAAAAACAGAAAAAAAAATCACTTGGAGGATACTGGTACATAAAAGTGGGCTTTTGTAACAGGAAGCACAATACAATTGTCCAACTAACACGATCCAGCTAAATCTCTTCTTTCTACTAGATTATAAACTGAGTTAGCTGTCTGTAGGATTGTAAACAGAATAGATGATTAGCACTTTTATGTACTATGGTTTAATAATGCTTTTTGCCATGTCTTGTGTTTTCTACCCAGTAAATTCCTGTTCCAGTGGACTTACACCACTTACAGTTGTAAGACATAACTTTGCCAATTTTTTTTAGTTTTCCCATCCACTTTTTTTTCCCAATGACAATGATTAGAATATCTCTCAAATGATGCTAGCTTTATTTTGAATCCGTGACATTAATAAATTATCATGTTTAAATAAAAGCTCCTAGAAACCTTTGCCATAAATATTGCATCTAATTTAAAAAATCATGCATTAATTTTATACTAGTAGGTTTAATAGATATCTATTATGGTCTCTTATTCCCCTATTAGATCATAAATTCATTGAAGACAGAGTTTGTGTCCTAGCTGAAGTGATTTTGTCTTCACCATCATTCTCTTTATCTTTTTTTTTAGGTTCATCATTCTCTTTATATAGCATGTCTCATTTAAAATTATATTATATTATACATAGGTATATACACACAATATATGAATATTTATAAATGAACATATACATATATGTATAGATAAATAGATATAGATAGAGAGATAATGTGTGAATACATGTATTCTATATTTAGAAGGCTACCATCCCTAAGTCCCTTGGCTCATCCTTAGGTGTCATAAATAACTTATGAGTAGAAGGAGTCATGGGTTTATATTATATATATATATATATATATATATATATATATATATACACATATGCTTATATACAAATATACATATATATTTATATGTGTATTTGCAAACAAATATACATATGTATGTGTGCATATTTGCTTGTGTGTTTTTTTTCCTACAGTGCATTCTGCATTCTCTATAGTATGGAACACCTTAATTTGATCTGTCCTTCTGTGATATCTTTATATAGATAATATTTAGTTAAAAAATCAAACAAATCAGGGAATGAATATGATGAGACTAGAATGATCTTGTTCCTGGAAATTTAAAATTCTAATGAGCAAAACCTAGATGACTTCCTCTCCAATTTCTGATCAGGCTTCCCATAGGGCTAATAGCATATGGATGAAAGAAGAGATTTAGGAGTAAATGTAGCCTTGTTGCAGGTCTCAAACTAGGGGCATTTTTCATTTTTGGTTTTCCTTGCTATTTATTTTTTTCACCTTTGGTTTCTGAAAATCCAAAACAGATGGACTATTCCAAACTCCTTAGAGCAACCAGTGCACTCAGTTTCCCACATTGAGGCATCAGGGCTCTCCTGCACAGTGCAGCATCCACAGGACAACTCTCTCAAATGTAATTCTTAGGAACATGAAAAGAATCATAGCTAATTACAACTCATATCCAATTGTTGACAACTGCCTACTCCAGCAACTCAGAATAATAGCTAATTTAATTGCCCTTAAATATTAATTTTCCTCATAACAAATAGCTTCATGAAATAGGGCATTTAAGCATTATATTTCCCCCTTTTATAGATGAGGAAATTGAGGTTCAGAAAGTTAGAGTGGCATGCCTATGAGTACAAATGTAAATGACAAAATTGTCCTTTGAACCAGTTTTTGACTCTATGATCAGGCTACTTTCTACTCCAATCTATTTTTTTTAGGTTTTTGCAAGGCAAATGGGGTTAAGTGGCTTGTCCAAGGCCACACAGCTAGGTAATTATTAAGTGTCTGAGACTGGATTTGAAACCAGGTATTCCTGACTCCAAGGTCGGTGCTTTATCCACTATGCCACCTAGCTGCCCCTCCAATCTATTTTTAATTTCTGACTCAGAAGAGCCAGTATAGTCACTCAATCTTAGTAAGTTATAGTAGCCTTCAAAACACACAGTAATGTTCCGTGGAATGATCATGCCACATAAGAAGCAATGAAAAGAACTTAAGAAATCAAAAAACTCCAAGGTCGAGAGTGTTAGCTTGATTGTTGATTTTAAGTATTTTGGAAATCTCTCCTATGAGAAAAATGATTAGTCCAAGAAGGTAGAACTAAGACTTCTTTGATAAAAGATGCAGAGGAGCTTTTGATCTTGATATGAAGGAAACTTCCTATCTGACCAGTCTAGAAGTGCATTTATGAAGCCTTAGGAGGCAGCACATTTTAGAATGTTACATAAATGCATAGTATTATTATTATTACTGTTTTGATGACTGTTGAGGTTACTTCCAATTCTGGCAATCTGTAATTCCATCATATTGAGTTCATTTTGAAAGACCCAGAAGCAAAGATAGTTGAAATTAGGAGATAGATAAATGCTCCAATGAATTTTTGATGTCACATTTTCAGATGATCCCACTAATGAGAGAGGCCACCACCCATTAGCGATCACCCATTCTGGGAAATTTTTATCCACATACTCTCATGATTCAACAAAAAAGATTTACACAATATCCTAGCAGTGTTTCTCAGTTTTGACCGTCATCAGAGAGATACCAGTGGAGTTATTTGGATGTCCATCTCTGCTTCCTTGACCTTGCCACATGACCAGTGTATTTTCTAATTATTTTATGTTTCCTTAAAGACAGCTTTTATTCTTCCAAACTTCAACCTGCTCACACCCACCTTGGAGAAGCATAGACAAGCCCAATAATATCTGGGCTTCAAGACTAGCCAATCAGCCATTCAATAACTTTAGGAATGTAAATACAGCCTACTTCAGAGTTAGACTCCCTAGTATGGTCCTGCTTAAAGCTGAATTTTTTCATGGCTGACTCTTTAGTACCATTCCTTAGGTATTGTTTCATGAACATCTCATTGGAAAATCTGGCTTTTTTAATCCTGTTTCCCTCTAGATTGATTCCTTTTGTCTATAGCTAGATGCCTTCCACCTTGTAGTGTATATCCAAGCTAGAGGAGCTGGGCTATAGCTGTATTATTCAGTCTGTGGTATCTTCCTTGTCACCTCCTAAAAGTGTTTCTAGGAGGATAATCAGTGGAGTTTTCTGATTAATTCAATGAAATTGCAGTTTGGAATATTGATTGCATATGGAAGATATGAGATATGTCGATTAATAATGTCATTCAAAAGACCAAGGATATCTCCCAGACATAAAAGATGATTAGTTGGTCAAAGTAATTGTATTTAGAAGTCACTCCTTTATGCTAAGACACCTGTTAGCAGCTAGGGGAATTTGAGGGTTTAACAATGAATAGAGAATTTTTCCCCTTGTGCTGCATTTTTGTTCTCTTGGTTGCTCTTCCTCACAAAAAAGATCAATTCTGCCATAAAGACTCTTTCTTTTTAGCCCTAGTAAAAGGGAGTGATTCCTATATTAGATAACCTGAACCATCTAACTCATTTATCCTCCTTAATGTCTTTTTTTTTACAATTCAACATCTCCCTCAATTCATCTCAATATTAATGAAAATAAACCACATTATCCATAAGTGAACAAACAAAGGCTTATCTCTCAAAGCTGATCAGGGAACTCCTCTATAAACCTTCTACATGGGAATTTTTCAGCTTAATACTTTAATACAGAAATAAAGCTCTAACTGAAATTTCAGGTGTCTGCTTTCTAAAAGAACATGATATGAGATAGTAGAGGATAGTTCATTGCAGTCCTATTGTAGCCTAAAATCTTTGGTAAATTGTTTATTACTGAGATTGGTTATAAGAAATTTTTGAGAGAGAATAAAGCATGAGAAGATTGAAGTCCCATCCAAAACTGTGGGGGACAGAGGCAGTTATATATGTGGTCAGGTAGGTGGTACACTTTACACAATTCACAGATTTTTATTTCACAGGCCAAAGCTTAGCAGGGCTCCCCTTGCCTTTTAAATATGGCAACATGAAAGGGAGGGTTTTAAAATGAAAAACATAATAAAACCTTCATGAATCTTAATCCAAGCTAATTGGAACCTTCAATTAACTTAATTTAGAGAAGCTACACATGGCTTTTGAGATAATGAGACAAAGGAGTTACTACCTAGGGAATTCAATAAAAACAATACCTTCTGGGAAGAATCCTGGAGATCCCTCTACATTTAGCATGTCTCCTACACTTGTGCCATCGACTTCTATACCTTTATCTCTGGGCCTAGGCAAAGAAAACAAATGTACAAAATGATGACTAACTCCTCCTCCTACTCACCCTAGAAGATCTTCAGGAAGTCCTTGAAAGGAATATTGACTCAAACTCAGAATACTATATACTTAGTAAGGCAGGAAAATTGATCCCTTCTCATTCCCAAAAATTAAAAAAAAATAATAGGAAGGTCCATTTTCAACATGAATGAAACAAAACAAAAAGAATTGTTTTCCATTTAAACCTCAGTTAACACCAAAATTAAAACAACATTCTTTTTTCTTTAAATTTTTTGTATATATTTATTTTTATGTTTGTACAAATGATATATTTTTAAACATTACTAAAATATTCTTGTTTAAGAGTAAACATAATACCCCCTCCCCAAAAAATATAGACCCTCATGAGCAATAAAGTAAAGGAAAGAGGAAAAAGAAGTAATAAAAATAAATTTTAAAATGTGCTTCAGTCTGTGTTCCAACACCAACAGCTCTGTCTCGGGTGGATCACATTCTTTATGATAAGTCCATCACAAAAGCTACTTACGTATTTTTCCACTGTTGTCATTACTGATTGCACTCCCTCCATTCATACCTACCCACTACCATATACTATATTTTCTTTCTCCTTTCACTCTGTCCCTCTTCTTAAATGTTCTGTAGGGTAGCTGAGTAGTGCAGCAGACTGATCATTGCTCCTGGGTCCAAGAGACCCTGAGCCCACATACCACCCCTAAGGCCTAGCAACCACTCTGCCCTGTGGTCCTGGATAGGCCATCCAATTACAGCCCCTTGCAAGAAGTAAAATAGAAAATGTGTTATATATGATCACTCTCCTCCATCACTCACATCCCCCCCTCCCCTGTCCCCCTTCTGTCCTTTTTACTCTAGATGTCTATACCCCATTGAGTATATATGCTGTTTCCTCTCTGAGCCACCTCTGATGAGAGTGAAGTTTCTCTCATTCCCCTCACCTTCCCCCTTCCATATCATTACAATTGCTCATTGTAATAAAAAAATTATTTGAAATATCTTAGCCTATTCCACCTCTTATTTCTCTTACTCCCATTACATTTCCCTATTAGCCATTGACTCCATTTTTACAATGTATCTTCAAATTCAGCTTTCTCCTGTGATTCATCTATAAAAACCACTTCTACATGCTCTATTAAATTAGAAGTTTCATATAAGTATTATCAGCATCATTTTTCTATGAAGAAATACATGCAGTTCATCATCATTAAGTCCCTCATATTTTACCCTTTGCCTCCACTCTCTATGCTTCACCTGAGTCCTGTATTTGAAGATCAAACTTCAAATGTTCAAAATGTTCAGCTCTGGTTGTTTCAACAGGAACAATTGAAATTACTCTGGTTCATTGAATGTCCATCTTTTTCAATGTCCATCTTTTTCCCTGGAAGAGTATATTCAGTTATGCTGGGTAGTTGATTCCCAGTTATATTCTGAGTTCCTTTGCCTTAAAAAAGCATTCCTAGAGAACTTTAGTTAATTTTTTTATGCAGTTGAATAATTTACTCCTTGAAGAGGAACAAGTTCTACCCACAAGCTAACAAAGTCAAATTCCCAAATTTTATCTGACTTTATTTCTGAATTTTCTGTCTTTAGGGATTGAGATTCCTTTTCTCTTGTTCTTACATTATAGTCCTCCTCTCTCTTTCATAGAGGAAGGCTGATGGTACTAATTTAGTAAATAGTTTATGAAATTAAGCCTAGAGAAAGCCAAAACTAGGTTAGGTGGTAAGGAAGTGCTCAGCCATGGAAGCAGAGACAATACTCCCCAATCAATAGGAAGTATCTTTCTTATTTATTAAATAACCTTCTACAATTTATCATATATGTCTAGAGAACTGGAATCTCAATAACCCAGTAGGTCTTAGGCAAATGAAACTTTCTGGGACAAGAATAGATAGATAATATTGCCAAGTCTGTATTGTCTTTAGATGTAGGTAACAAACATGGATTGTGAAAACCTAGATATCTTCATCCTAAATGTTCAAATAGATTGTTTTTATCTGGGCCAGTGGTAGGATTTCATGAGTTCATATTGAATAGACACAGTTCAACACAATGTATTTAGGCCCCTTGAATAGTAAAACCATTTTGGTCCTCTTTGACAATGGACAAACAACAATAACACCAACAAGTAAAAAGAGTCCCACTCTTGAAAAAACTGGAGTTTCATAGGACACACCAAGGAATATACACATGAATTCAAAACAAATAAAATCTTACCAAATTTAGGATCATAGGTCTGGATCATAGATAGCATCAAATCCAACCTCCTTGTTTTACAAATGAAGCACTTGAAGATCAGAGAGGTAGTTCAAAGAAACCGATAATAAGCATCAAAAACAAGACTCAATCTATTGCATCTGAAAACATAATTAATTGGTATATGTTGCACAGCACAGCCTCTATCTTTCAGTCTCTGTCTTTCTCCATTATTTATTTTTATATAAATATTTTATTTGTTTTCCAATTATATCCAACAGGAGTTTCTATCATTTTTTTCACAAGGTTTTGAATTTTACAATTTTCCCCCTCTCCCTCCCCCTTAAGAAGGCAATATGATGGTCTACATTCATTTCCATGATATGCATATATCAAAACTGAATGTGTTGAGAGAATAAACATATCCTTAAGGAAGAAAGGAAATATTAGATAGCAAAATTATGTAATACATAAGTTGACTTTTTTAAAAATTGAAGATAATAATTTTTGGTTTTTGTTTAAACTTCACAGTTCTTTCTCTGGATACAGATCCCTAAAATTATTCCTGATTATTGTACTGATGGGGTGAGCAAGTCTATCAAGTTTGATCAACATCCCACGATGTTGTTATAGTGTACAATGTTCTTCTGGTTCTGCTCATCTCTCTCAGCATCAGTTCATGGAAGTCTTTCCAGGCTTCTTTGAAATTCCATCCCTCCAAATTTCTAATAGAATAATAGTGTTCCATAACACACATATACCACAATTTGTTCAGCCATTCCCCAAATGATGCATATCCCCTTGATTTCCAAATCTTTGCCATCACAAACAGAGCTGCTATAAATAGGGTTTTTACCCTTTTTCATGATCTCTTTAGTAGTGGTAGTATTAAATCAAAGGGTATGCATTTGCTCAGCTTTGGAGTAAGGTGTAAACCAGGGGGAGAGGGGGAGTGGAGACTGTTCTGGAGAAAGTCACCACATTCCCCCCCCCCCCCCAGGAATTGGAGCAAATGGACTTAGCTGGAAACACAGGCACTCTAGGCCTGGGATTTCCAGACCAGCCAAGTTGACCTGATAGATATCTCTATTTCTTGCCCCCAACACAGATAGCAAACACTTCCACAGCTGTTGTCAGGTCAGGACCCAGTCTCACCCTACCACCCCTGCACTGAGTCTCTGCTCTCCACCCCCCTGCTCCCCTATACTCCCCTGTGACAGACCTTGTTGGTAGATATTCTTCTCATCAGTTCTTCTCTGGGTTCTGTGGTTTCAAAATCTATTAAGAGACTTGATTCATGTTAGTTCTGAATCAAAGCCAGGAGAGCTTAAAACAATGCCTGGCTTCTCACTGCCATCTTGGCTAGAAGGCTCTTTTATTTATTTATCTATCTATCTATCTATTTGTTTGTTTATTTATTTATTTTAGTTTTTGCAAGGCAATGGGGTTAGGTGGCTTGCCCAAGGCATCACAACTAGGTAATTATTAAGTGTCTCAGGCTGGATTTGAACTGAAATACTCCTGACTCCAAGGCTAGTGTTTGATCCACTGCGCCACCTAGACACCTCCATCCATTATTTTTTAAAGGACAAAAATATTACAAAGAGCAAATGAGAGTGTTGATGTTAGCTGTCCCCATTGCTATGGTCTATTTTATTGGTTTTCCTAAGTTTAAAATTCCTTCAACACTTATCCCTGATCCAGTGTCTCTTTCTATGAAAGGGTTAATCAGGACTGAAAGCAAAGTTAACAAGGGACAGGCCATAAATGGCTCCAGCTGTGTATAATTAACTGTAATATTGCAGAGTAAATGACTTTTATTGGCAACCATGTCATAACTTCATTAAAAGTCATATTTACAACCCTCTCACATGAAATGAGTCCTCATGTATTCTGGAAATTAATGAGCATTCATTTTCACCTTGTTCAATTATCGTCCATACCCCCACCCCATTGTCTATTCTTATCCCCTCCCTAGCTCAGGAAACAGGAAGCCAAAATACAATAGGAATATAATGAGGGTCTGGTAGAGATCCCCCATTTTCTAAGTAGTATTACCTAAACCACAATAAAACTGTTTCTCCTTGTTTTCAATTAAAAGTAGGTAACTTCCTTACACAAAAACATTAAGTAAAATCATAAAAGCATCAAAGAGATTTGATAGAGAGGTTTCAAAGGCTGTTCTCAGAAAAGATGAAGCATCCTACCAAATCAGGTAATGGGGCTTGTCTTGCTAAATATAATTGTAACAGAATGGAAATCATAGGTAAAAGAAAATAAGCTTGTCAATGGGGTTAAAAACCTTGTTTACAGCTGCTAAGGTCCTGAAATAAATTTGATTAGCCTAGATATAAAACAATACTTTCCCCAATATATGAGATATATAAATCTTCATAATCTTATAAACTAGGGTTTTTTGGTATATGTTTATATGTTGTTTTCTTTCACAAGTCATCATACTTTAAGGTTTGTATTGTATTCAGAGGAAACCTAAATTCAACAACAGATTCCTTATTTCTTGATTCAACAAAAATTTTGAGTTAATACTCAAATAAAGAGTTAGACTTTTGCTTTAAGAATATCACTTTAGTATGGATTAGTTTAAAGTAGTGACTTGAGTCAGGGAGACGAATAGTCCAGTGGAAAGATAATAAGGAAATAAACTAGTGATGACTGAAGTGATTGGAGAAGGGTAAGATATGCAAGAAATGTACAGAAATTAATTATAATATTTTTCAAGTAATTGGATATGTGGGATGAGAGATGGTGGGTAGGTGAAAATTCCACTGATTTTGTTAATTTAAGTGACTGGAGAAAATGTAAAATGGAGGGGAAAATGATGAAATTTGGAAGCTCAAAAGAGGGAGGGGTTGTTCTATTTTAGACATATTTGTCTATCAGAAATTTACTTCAAATGGATGATGGTCAATGTAGGACTTTAACTTAGGGAGTGACTAAGGTTGGATATTTAGATTTGTAAATTCTTCACAGAAGGTTGATAATTAAGACATTGAATATTGATGAGGACTTCAGGAAAGGAACTGCATAGAAAGAAGGTTCAGGATAAATCCTAGCAATGGAGTAAACTTTGTAGGATGATTTTGAAAATGAGACATCAGACAGTAGAGAAAGAGGCAAAAGAGAATAGTGTAACAAACCCCCAGAGAGTAGAGATTTTATGTGCAGAAGAGTCAAAAGGTTAAGGATATGAAAAGCCAGAAAAGTAAATGTTTTATCAGTAGAACTTTAGGGTCCAGATAAAGTAGTTGAAAGATACATTGTATTGTACCTTAGTTATCACATCTTTGGTGTTTTTTTCCACTTTTGGGTGCTACATTAAAAATGGTCAGTTGTAATCCTTAGTACTTCTAAAAGTCCACAGAAAGATGATTGAGTTGGTATGAGTACCTGAAATGTACCTTATGTGAATAATTGAATTAATCATTAGTTAATATGGGGAATAGTTAACATGGGAAAGGCAAAATTCAGGAGGGAAATAATCACAATTTAAAGAGATTATGTGGAAGAGTTAATTTGCTTGTCCTCAAAGAGCAAAAATAGGAACAATGGGTGAGACACAATGGAGCAAGTAAAGCTATCACAAAATTCAAGAGTGCCTTGAAATATAGTGAGATTGCCCCAGAGGTGGAAGAGGAAGGTGTCTTCAAAAAGAGACTGGATGACAACTCAGAAATGTTAAGGAAAATTCATCACCTGTAATCCTACTTGCAAAACTTTGCTTCTTGCCTTTTCTGTAACTGATGACTGTTGCAGAGGTGGTCTTTCACTACAATTTCCATTTGAAAACTTCCATTCATAGCAGAGAATGGTCACCCTGTCTGTAAACTCTTCAACCTAAAACTTGATAATAAAATGGTATCAAAAGTGACTGTTTCCCAGCTGGACACTGTTTTGGTTAGAATCAAAAGAAATAGTAGCCATGGATTGTTCAGAACAAGAGGGCATCTTGAGAAGACTCCCCTAGGAGGGGCAGCCTCAGAAAGTCATTAGAGCCCATCAATTCATCTATTTGTGAAAGTGAAATATAAGGGGCAGAGCCAAGCTGGCAACAAGAAGGGATCTTGTCTTAGGTGCTCTCTCATAAAACTCATAAGCTAAGGACTCTAACTAAACTTTCGAGAGACAGAACCCACAGAGGGACCCAGTGAGGCAGTTCTCCTACTCAAAGTAACCTGGAAAAGAGCAGAAAGGCTCTGCTCCCCAGGGTCGGAGGGGCGGCCTGCCAGAGGGGTGGCCCGCCAGAGCGAAAGAAATTCAGACTCCCGGAGGCAGCCCCAGAGAGCTGGGAGCCAGCCACAGCTCACAGCAGCGGGGGAGTCTCCTGAGCTACACCCCGGGGAGCACCAGGCACAAAGTGGGGGAACAGTCGGGGCCCTCTGCCAGAGGGAGCACATGGAGCCTAGCCCTCAGGGCACACAGCAAGCAACGCAGGAACCCCCAGGGCATGAGCCCATTGAACCTAGGGAGGGGAGTGAAGAGAGACTGCCAAGCTCTGTCCTCTGCCCCTGGAACAGAAATCTGGGGCTCTGACCACATTCAGATCCTGATTGCAGTCTAGGCCCCCCATAGAACAGCAGCCCCCCCCACCTCAGCCCTGTGGCAGAGGGGGGCACCTATATGATCATTCACAGACCAGGAGGGAGGACAGAGCCTCACACACTGAGACCCTTGTGGGAGTGTCCCAAAAGCTCAGGAAGCACCCCAAAACCAGGCCCAGGCTGGGAAAATGAGCAAGGAGAGAAATAAGAGGAACACCATGGAGAAATATTTTGCAAATGAGCCTAAGAAGGACCAAAATACTCAGTCTGAAGATAAGGAAGCACAAGCTCCTGCATCTAAAGACTCCAAGAAAAACAGAATTTGGGCTCAGGCTATGACAGAGCTCAAAAAAGACTTTGAAAATCAAATGATGGAGTTAGAAGAAAAACTGGGAAAAGAAATGAGAGAGATACAGGAAAAACATGAAAATGAAGTCAGCAGCTTAGTCAAGGAAATCCAAAAAATGCTTAAGAAAATAGCATGCTAAAAACTAGCTTGGGTCAAAAGGATAAAACAGTTCAAAAAGTTATTGAGGAGAAGAATGCTTTAAAAAAGCAAAATTGGCCAGATGGAAAAAGAGATAAGAAAACTCTCTGAGGAGAAGAAATCCTTCAGACAAAGAACAGAATTTAGGGAGATTGATGAATTTACCAGAAATCAGGAATCAATACTTCAAAACCAAAAAAATAAAAGAAAAATTAGAAGAAAATGTGAAGTATCTCATTGAAAAAACAACTGATATGGAAAACAGTCTTAGGAAAGATAATTTAAAAATTATTGGAATACCTGACATGATCAGGAAAAGAGCCTTGACAGCATTTTCAAAGAATTACTACAGGAAAATTGCCCTGATATTCTAGAAGCAGAGGGCAAAATAGAAATGGAGAGAATCCACCAATCCCCCCGAGAAAGGGAACCCATAAAACTAACCCCTAGGAATATTATAGCCAAATTCCAGAACTCCCAATTCAAAGAGAAAATATTACAAGCAGCCAGAAAGACACAGTTCAAATATCATGGAGCTACAGTCAGGATCACACAGGACTTAGCAGCAACTACATTGGAAGCTTGTAGCGCTTGGAATATAATATACCAGAAGGCAAAAGAACTTAGAATGCAACCAAGAATTAACTACCCAGCAAGGCTGAATGTCCTCTTTCAGGGACAAAGATGGACTTTCAATGAACCAGGGGAATTTCACATGTTCCTTTTGGAATGGCCAGAGCTGAACAAAAGGTTTGATCTTCAGATACAGGACTCAGGTGAAGAATAGAGATTGGAGGAGAAGGTGAAAATATGAGTGACTTAATGATGATGAACTGCATGCATTCCTGCATAGAAAAATGACACCTTCTCAGTTGATACAGCAGGTAGAGGGAGCTTTTACAGTTGAAGCACAGGAGAAAGCTGAATTAAAAAATAAAATAAGGTGTAAAAATGGAGTCAATAGAAAAAAAGGGAAATGTAATGCGAGAAAGAAATAGGAGAGGGGGAATAGGCCAAGATATTTCATATAATAAGATTTTTCTTTATTACAATGAGCTATTGCTATGATATGGAAGGGGGGCAAAGGGGAATGAGGGTATCTTTTCTCTCATCAGAGGTGGCTAGGAGAGGAAACAATATACATACATATATATATATATATATATACATACATATATATATATATACTCAATGGGGTATAGACATCTGGAGTAAGAAAGGGGGCAGGGGGAAGGGGGGGATGTGAATGAAGGAGAAGGAGAGGACAGACCATGGGGGAAGAGTTGTCACATATAACACACTTTCTTTTTTACTTCTTGCAAGGGGCTGGGATTGGATGGCCTGTCTAGAACTATAGGGCCAGGTGGATGCTGGGCCTAAGGGGTGGTATGGGGGCTCAGGGCCTCTTGGCCCCAGGTCCAGGGATCTGTCTGCTGCACCACTCAGCTGCCCTACAGCAAAGTCAGTGTGAAAGGAGAGAGAAAATATAGTACATGATAGTGCAGAAATAGGAAAGTAGGGAGTTGCGATCAACAATGGCAACGTTGGAAAAATATGGAAGCAACTTTTGAGATAGACTTACCCTAAAGAATGTGATCCACCCATGACACAGTTGTTGGTGTTGGAACAAAGACTGAATCACATTTTATTATTATTATTATTTGGGGGGGGGTGCAAGGCAAATGGGGCTGGGTGGCCTGCCTGGAGATGCATAGCAGGGTGATTATTGGTTGTCTGAGGCCGGATTTGGATCCGGGTGCTCCTGGCTCAAGGGCCAATGCTCTATCTGCCACCCAGCCACCCCTAGTATTATTACTATTTTATTTTATTTGGGGTCTTTTTTTTCTTTTTTCTTTTGTTTTTTGCAGGGCAGTGGGGTTCAGGTGGCTTGCATCTCACATGGCTGGGTGATTGTTGGGTCTACGGGGCTGGATGTGGGCTCGGGTGCTTGTGGCTCCAGGGCTGGTGCTCCATCCATTGCGCCACCTGGCAATACCTACAATTATTACTATTATTTTTTTTTAATTTTAAGTTTTTTTGTCTCCCCTTTACTTTATCGCTCAAGCAAGTCTATATTTATGGGGGGAGGGGGTATTTCATTTACTCTTAAACAAGAATATTTTATTAATGTAAAAAAACACTTGTACAAAATGAGAATAAATATTAAAAAATAAATAAATAAGAGAAAAAAAGTGAAATATACTTGAAATTTGATGTTGCTTAAGGCATGATGCTGAACCATGCTTCAGGAAATACCTCACATTGCCAAGTTCATTGACTGGCTCCATTATACTGTTTTATGCAATTTTTTTCACTGACCATTTATAATCAGTATTTTGGACTAAGGGTAATGTTTGAAAACACTATTTTTAAATGTCATGTCCAAGTTCATAGGGATCTCATGGGAATAGCCTAATCTTAAGAGGTGTAAAACAGATGAAATTAAGATATCCTCTGCCCTGGTCATTATAATATCTGCAATATTTTTCTCAGTTCTAGGCAACATACTGATAAAAAAAACTCAAACTCCAGTTTAAGAAGATTTACCAAGATGGTTAAAAAACTAGAAAATCTAATTAAAAGAGTTGGTAAAGTTTAGTCTAGCCTGGAAGAAGATTCTGAAAAACATAGTACCTGTTTTGTAATATGCAAAGGGTCCTTATGGTACAGAACAAATGAATGAATAAATAAATGAATTAAGAAAGAATATTTGTTTTCTTGTTTGTCAGATAGGTAATTAGAACTAATGGATAGAAATTATAGACTTAAATATGTTCAATACACAATACATTACCATGAGATTTCTCCAATAGTGAAAGGAACTATTTTTATGGAAGGGTAGAAAGGATAATGAGTTATCTTTCACAAAAGTTCTTTGTTGGATCATGGGATCATAGCTTTAGAGCTAAAATGTAGATTTAGAACTACATAATCTTAAGAGTTATCTTGTTCTACCCTCCCATTTTGCTGTTTATGGCTCAATGTCTGATATCAAAGATTATGTTGGACAATAATCTCAAGGCAGAATTACATATATAATTTTACATTGATAGATTAAATGTTAGAAGAATGAATTAAGTGCATAATCTTTCCCCCTTCCCTTCCAATGAAGTTAAAAGAATTAAAGTTCTGAGAATTTGGCAGATGAAATTTAAATATTTTTTCTAAAACATGGCACTTATAGCTCAACACAGCAAACTAAATGTGATGTAACCAAACTGAAACATAGAGATTCTATCTGCTTATTTGCCATCAGGATGCCTTCCAGACTTCTCCACTATGTCCCAGAAACCTCTTCATCCTGGAAGATCATTTCATTCATTCATTCAAGATTCATACCTTGTAAATACGCTAGATCCATGTATATCTCCATTTGATTAAATGACTCTTCCTGGAGTCTATATTTAAAGTTTTCTAGGTTAGATATCTCTTTATTTCCTACTGTGTTATCTAAACTTTTCCATTGTGCCCCAAATGCCAATACCTGGCCCTCTCTTCAACTTTCTTTTATATACTGTCCTATTAGATATAAGTTCCATAAAGGAAAACTTTCTTCATTTTGCTTGTTTAAAAGGTTTTTTTAAAGATTTATGTGAGTTTTGAGTTTTACAATTTTTCTCCCAATCTTACTTCCCTCCCCCACCATGGAAAGCAATTTGTCAGTCTTTATTTTGTTTCCATGTTATACATTGGTCCAAATTGAGTGTGATGAGAGAGAAATCACTTCCTTAAGGAAGAAACAAAAAGGATAAGAGATAACAAGATTAGACAATAAGATGTCTGTATTTTTCTCTGAATTAAAGGGAACAGTCCTTGAAATCTGTTCAAACTCCATGGCTCTTTATCTGGATACAGATGGTATTCTTCATTGCAGACATCCCAAAATTGACCCTGGTTGTTGCACTGATGGAACAAGCAAGTCCATCAAGGTTGAACATCACCCCCATGTTGCTGATAGGGTGTATAGTGTTGTTCTGGTTCTGCTCATCTCACTCAGCATCAGTTCATGCAAATCCTTCCAGGCTTCCAGGAATTCCTGTCTGTCCTTGTTTTTAATAGAAAAATAGTGTTCTATGACATACATATACCACAGTTTGCTAAGCCATTCCCCAATTGAAGGACATTTATTTGATTTCCAATTCTTTGCTATCACAAACAGGGCTGTTATGAATATTTTTATACAAGTGATGTTTTTACCTTTTTCATCATCTCTTCAGGGTATAGACCTAGTAGTGGTATTGCTGAACCAAAAGGTATACACATTTTTGTTGCCCTTTGGGCATAGTTCCAAAGTTCTCTCCAGAAAGTTTGGATGAACACAGCTCCAAGAGTATAATAGTGTCCCAGATTTCCCACAACCCTTCCAACAATGATCATTATCCTTTCTGGTCATATTGGCCAGTCTGAGAGTTGTGAGGTGGTACCACAGAGAAGCTTTAATTTGAATTTCTCTAGTAATTAATGATTTAGAGAAATTTTTCATATGTCTATGGATTGCTATGATCTCTTCATCTGTAAATTGCATTTTCATATCCTTTGATCATTTGTCAGTTTGTAAAATGGCTTTTTTTAAAATATGACTCAGTTTTCTGCATATTTTAGAAATGATTCCTTTGTCAGAATCATTAGTTGTAAAGATTGTTTCCCAATTTACTACATTTCTTTTGATCTTGGTTACAGTGGTTTTATCCATGCAAAAGCTTTTTAATTTAATGTAATCAAAATCATCTAGATTGTTTTTGGTGATGTTCTCCATCTCTTCCATAGTCATAAACTGCTCCCCTTTCTATAGATCTGACAGGTAAACTAGTCCTTGCTCTTCTAATTTCCTTGTAGTATTGGTTTTTATGTCTAAATCCTGTAACCATTTGCATCTTATCTTGGTAAAGGGTGTTAGGTGTTGGTCTATTCTAAGTTTCTTCCATACTAACTTCCAATTTTCCCAGTAGTTTTTATCAAAGAGAGAGAGTTTTTATCCCAATAGCTGGACTCTTTGGGTTTATCAAACAGCAGATTATTATAATTGTCTTCTGATTTTGCACTTAGTCTATTCCACTGGTCCACCACTCTATTTCTTAGCCAATACCAAACAGTTCTGTTTACTGATGCTTTATAATATAATTTTAGATCAGGTAGGGCTAAGCCCCCTTCTTTTGCACTTTTTCATTAAATTCCTGCAAATTCTTGACTTTTTATTTCTCCATATGAATTTACTTACAATTTTTTGTAACTCATTTAAGTAATTTTTTGGAATTGTGATTGGTGGGGCACTAAATAGGTGGTTTGGTTTCGGTAGAATTGTCATTTTTATTATATTAGCTCTACCTATTCATGAGCAGTTGATATTTGCCCAGTTATTTAAATCTGATTAAATTTGTCTGAGAAGTGTTTTATATGATTGCAAAAAGCTTCTGAGTATGTCTTTGGAAATAGAATCCCAGGTATTTTATATTGCCTGAGGTTACTTTGAATGGGATTTCTCTTTCTAGCTCTTCCTGCTGTATCTTGCTAGACACACACACACACACACACACACACACACACACACACACACACAAATATATGTATATATATAAAACAGTTGAGAATTTATGAGTGTTTATTTTATAACCTGCAACTGTAATAAAATTGCTAATTTTTTTGGATGAATTCTTGGGATTCTCTAGGTATACCATCATGTCATCTGCAAAAAGAGTTTTGTCTCTTCCTTCCCAATTCTAATTCCTTTAATTTCTTTTTCTTTTCTTATTGCTGAAGCTAACATTTCTAATTCGATACCAAATACTAGTGGTGATTGTGAACATCCTTGTTTCACTCCTGATCTTATTGGAAATGCCTCTAGCCTCTCCCCATTGTATATAATGCTTGTTGATGGTTTCAGATAGATACTGCTAATTATTCTAAGGAACGTCCATTTATTCCTACACTCTCTAGTGTTTTTAGTAGGAATGGGTGCTGAATTTTGTCAAAAGCTTTTTCAGCATCAATTGATATGGTTATATAATTTCTGATAGGTTTGTTGTTGATATAATTGATTATATTATATACAGTTTTCCTAATATTGAACCAACCCTGAATTTCTGGTATAAATCCTACTTGATCATAATGTATTATCCCAGTGATAACTTTTTGTAATCATTTTGCTAAGATTTCATTTAAGATTTTTGCATCTATATTCATTAGGGAGATAGGTCTATAATTTTCTTTCTCTGTTTTAACTCTTTCTGTTTTAGGTAACAGCACCATATTAGTTTCGTAGAAAGAGTTAGACAGAGTTCCATCTTCCCCAATTTATCCAAAGAGTTTATATAGAATTGGAAACAATTTTTCTTTAAGTGTTTGGTAGAATTCACTTTTGAATCCATCAGGCCCTGGAGATTTTTTTTCTTAGGGAGTTCAATGATTGCTTGTTGAATTTCTTTTTCTGATACAGGGTTGTTTAGATATTTAATCTCCTCCTCATTTAATCCGGGCAATTTATATTGTTGCAAACATTTATCCATTTCACTTAGATTATCAAATTTATTGGCATAGATTTGGGCAAAATAATTTCGAATTATTACTTTAATTTGCTCCTCATTGGTGGTGAATTCACCTTTTTCATTTATGATCATAGCAATTTGCTTTTCTTCTTTCTTTTTTTTTAATCAAATTGACCAGACATTTATAAATTTTATTGTTTTTTTTATAAAACCAATTTTTTGTTTTATTTATTAATTCAATAGTTTTTTTGCTTGCAACTTCATTAATTTCTCCTTTAATTTTCAGAATTTCTAATTTGGTATTTAGTTGTGGCTTTTTAATTTGTTCTTTCTCAAATAATTTTAGTTGCAGGTTTAGTTCATTTATTTCCTCTTTCTCTAATTTATTCATGTAAGCATTTAAAGATATATAATATAGCCCCTGAGAGCCAATTTGAATGAATCCCATAGGTTTTGTTATGTTGTTTCATTATTGTCATTATCTAGGCTGAAATGGTTAATTCTTTCTATAATTGCTTTTTTGGTCCACTCATTCTTTAAAATTACGTTCTTAAGTTTCTAATTGGTTCTGGGTGTATATATCCTTGGTCCTATATTGCATATGACTTTTATGGCAGTGTGATCTGAGAAAGATATATTCAATATTTCTTCCTTTCTGCAGTTGATCATTAGGTTTTTACGTCCTAGTACATGGTCAATTTTTGTATACGTTCTATGTACTGCAGAGACAAAGGTATATTCCTTTCTATCCCCATTCAATGTCCTCCATAAGGTAACCATATCTAGTTTTTCTAACAATCTATTTACCTCCTTAACTTCTTTCTTGTTTATTTTATGATTCGATTTATCTAGATCTGAGAGTGGGAGGTTGAGGTCTTCCAACAGTAGAATTTTGCTGTCAATGTCTTCCTGTAGTTCTTTCAGATTCTCCTCTAAGTATTTGGATGCTATCCCATTGGGTGCATTTATATTCAGTATTGAAATAACTTTAATGTCTATGGTACCTTTTAGGAGTATAAAGTTTCCTTCCTTATCTCTTTTAATGCTATCTATTTTTGCAGCTGCTTTGTCTGAGGTAAGGCTTGTTACCCTGTTTTTTTCTACTTCACGTGAAGCAAAATATATTTTGCTCCAACCTTTTACCTTTACACTGTGTGTATGTATCTCTCTGCTTCAAATGAGTTTCTTGTAAGCAGCACAGTGTAGGATTCTGGTTTTTAATCTTCTCTGCTATTTGTTTACATTTTAAGGGAAAGTTCATCCCATTCACATTCAAAGTTATGATTACTAATTCTTTATTGCCCTCCATGCTGTCTTCCCTCTGTTTGTATTTACCCCCTCCCCCCATCTGTATTCCCCAGTATTTTGTTTCTGAATATCACCCCCTTCAATGTTTGCCCTCCTATATCACCTCTCCCCTTTCTTTCCCCTTTCCCTTTTCCCTTCCCTTACTTTTGTTAGTTCCCTTTTTTCCCCACTCACCCCTCCCTTTCTCCATCCCCCCTCCCCTTTTCCCCTTTTCCATTTTTTAATGCTTGAAAGGTTAGATTTTTTTTAGTTAACTATGTGTGTTTAAGTGGACTTTAAGCCAAGTCTGATGAGAAGATCCAGGTGTTTCTCATCTCCTCCCTTCTTCCCCTCTATTACCAAAGGTGTTTTTTACCTCTTCTTATAATGAGATTTATCCCATTTAATCCCCTCCCTCCCTCTTCCCATCTCTGTTCTGTCCTCCTTTTTAAGAGAGTAGTGTCTTTTTAGATCATTCTGAGTCATAGAAAATTCTGAGTAACAGTCATTTCTACCTAAGTTCATTCTATCTAATAGAGTTAAAATTCTTGAGAGTTATTAGAGTCTTTCTCCCAAGTGGGGTTAAAGCCAGTTACATCCTATTGGATAGCAGGCTCATGGATAGGTCATGAATGTCCATCACTTCTGGCTAGGTATATTCTCTCTGTTAGAGTTACAATTCTCAAGATTTATGAGAATCTTTTCCCCCATGCTGGGATATAGCCAGGTTCAACTTATTGGATAGCAGTTTTTTTTGTTTTTTGTTTTACCACCCTCCATTTTATTGTTTTACCTTTTCATGTGTCTCTTGAACCTCCTGTTTGATGTCCAAGTTTTCTCTTTAGCTCTGTTCTTTTCATCAGGAATTTTTAAAATTCTTCCATTTCGTTAAATGTCCATCTTTTCCCCTGAAGAGAAGGCTGAGCTTTACAGGATAGTGGATTCTTGTCTGTATTCCAAGCTCCCTTCCTCTTCGAAATATCTCATTGCAGGGCCTTAGATCCCTTAATGTTGATGCAGCCAAGTCCTGCATAATCCTCACTGTGGCTCCTTGATATTTAAATTGTTTCTTTCTGGCTGCCTGCAAGATTTTCTCTTTTATCTGATAGTTCTGGAAGTTGGCCAAAACGTTCCTTGGGGTTTTCATTTTAGGATCTTTTTTCTGGAGGGGATCAATGTATTCTTTCAATAACTACTTTGCCCTCTGGTAACATGATATCAGGGCAGTTTTCCAACACTTGATCCTGTAATATTAAGTCCAGACTTTTTTTCTCTTCACTGATTTCAGGAAGACCAATAATTCTTAGATTGTTTCTCTTTGATCTTTGAGATCAGTGGTTTTGCTGATGAGGTATTTTACATTTTCTTCTATTTTTTCTATTTTTTGATTTTGATTAACAGGCTCTTGCTGTCTCATGAAGTCATTAGTTTGTACAGATTCCCTCCTTGTTTTTAGTTCTTGATTTATCTTCCCTGATCCTTTCTTACATGTAATTTTTATTACATCATGGTCTGCATAGTGTGTATTGATTATTTCTGCCTTTCTGCATTTGTTTATAAGATTTTTGTGCCCTATTATATAGCCAGTTTTTGTATAACTGCCATGTACTGCCATGAAAATGGTACATTCTTTTTTATCCCCATTAAATTTTCTCCCGAGGTCTATCATAGCTAAGTTTTCTAAGATTTCATTCACCTTCTTAACTTCCTTCTTGTTTATTTTTCTTTTAGATTTATCTAGTTCTGAGAGAGGGAGATTGAGTTCTTCCATTATTAAAGTTTTTCTGTCTATGTCTCCCTGTATTTCATTCCAATTTTCCTCTAGGAATTTGGATGCTATACCATTAGGTACATACATGTTTAGTAATGATATAGCCAATCGTGGCTTTTAAGAAAAAGTAGTTTCCTTCTTTATCCTTTTTAATGAGGTTTATTTTTCCTTTTACTTTGTCTGAGAATAGGATCAATACCCCCCATTTTTTTTTTATTTCAGCTGAGGCATAATATATTTTCCTTCAACCTTTTACCTTTACCCTGTGTGTATCTTTCTGCTTCAAATGTGTTTCTTTTAAACAATATATTGTATGATTCTGGTTTTTAATTCATTAAGCTATATGCTTCTGTTTTGGGGACAGTTCATTGCATTCACATTTACATTTAAGATTACTATTTCTGTATTTCCCTCCATTCTATCTTTCTCCATTCATATTTAACTCTTTCCTATTCTCTTATTTCTCCTCACCAAAATTTTCCTGCCTTTCCCCTTTGACTTTTCCTTTAAAAATTTAATTTTCAATTTATTTTCACTTATACATTTGCCTTCCCTTTTATCAGTCCTTTCTTCCATTATCTTGACCTTTTCTCAGTCCCTACCCACACCAACCTTCACTGGAGATTTAGATTTTTAAACCAGGGTGGAAATGTATCTTATTCCTTCACTGAGCTAAGTCTATTGAATAGAATTTACTCAACATTCACATGCTCCCTTCTTTCCTTCTAAAATTATAAATCTTTGTGCCTCTTCCCTTGATGTTATTTATCATTCCAATGTTATTAATCAGGTATCATTGGTTTGATTATTTGATTGCTTGATAAGTGCTTATTGTTATCAAAATAGCATCTCAGATTGTTTACTTGATTACTTTATGAGCAGAATTGACTCAAATCACATTAAATTATAATGATAATTATTTTTACCTTACCCCCTTTTCAAGTATACACAATACTCTAAACAAGCTAAGGTATCATCCAAAGCCATAGCATTTCTTGAACTATTTGTGCTCCTTCCCCACAGGCCAATTTTCTTTCATACCTTACCTCCCCACCTCCCACCCAAGGTACTTATCACCTTGTTAAGTGAATCAAGGCCTATGTTCTCTCCCAATTTACCACCACCCCACCACCACCTAGGGTACTTACTTCTTTGTTTAGTGAAGCATCCATTATGTCAAACCCTTTCCTAATTAAATGTAACAATATCAAAGGGAGGTACTCACCTAAGAACTTACTCAGTACCTCACAGTTTATGATGCCCTCCACAGACAAGGTGCTAAGCACAGTATGACTGAAATGAGTCAAAGAATAATGAAATACTTAAGTTTACAGTTAACACCCCTGCTTCTCTTCAGGGCTTTTTGTCTGAAACAAATAAGCTGTTATTTTATACCTCTACAATATAGAGATAAGATCCAATTATACCCATGTCTTTTAGGATCATTCTCTTCAATTATATTCTACCCTCTGATTCTCCTTAGAGAAAAAAGTTCTAAAGAATTAGAAATGTTATATCTTCCCTTTTAGGGTTGTATACAATTTGATAGTATTGACCAACATTTGTTTTGTTTTGTTTCATTTTTTCCTTCCCCTTTTCATTTACCTTTTTTTAATGAACTCTTGTGTTGTGTATTTGGCAATTTGAATTCTGTGTTCAATTCTGGTGTTGTGTCTAGAAATTCTGTAAGTCCTCCATTTCATTGAATATCCATCTTTTATCCTGACAGTATATATGTGAATTTTGCATAGTAGTACATTCTGGACTGTAATCCCAAGTCCTTTGCTCTCCAAAATATTCTATTCCAATTCTTCCAATCCTTCAGTGTTGAAGCTGATAGGTCCTATGTAAGTCTGATTGTGCTTTCTTTACATTTTAATTGTTTTCTTTTCACTGCTTGCAATTTCTCTCCTTTATTTGAGTGTTCTGTAATTTGGAGGGTTTCTGTAGATTTTTCCCTGGAGTTTTTATCTTGGGGTTTCCTTCTGGAGGGGTTCTGTGGATTCTTTCAATTGCTTTGTTGTTATCTTGTTCTAGTAGATTCAGGCAGTTTTCCCTTATAATTTCCTGCACAAAATTTTGCAATTTCTTTCTTTGGTCCAGGCTGTCTGATGATTCATAATTTGTCTCTCCTGGATCTCTTTTCTAGGTCATATGCTTTCCCTAAAAGATACTTTATATTTTCAGTCTTTTCAGTATTTTTGTTTGATGGAATCTTGTGATCATGCGGATTCATTGGTTTTTGTTTGTTCAATTATAATTTTGGGCGGTTTATTTTCTTCAGTTAGCTTCTGTTTCCTTTTCCAGTTGATTATTTTTACTTTTAATGGAGTTGATTTCTTTGGTCAACTTTTCATAATTTTCCTGCATGACTTTCATTTCTTTTTTCCATTTTCCTTCTTCCTCTCTTCTTTTGCTTTTAAATTCTTTTTTAAACTCTTCAATGAGCTTTTGTGTTTGAGACCAATTTATAGACTTTTTTGATACTTCCCCTGTGAGTGATTATTCACTGCTTTCTTCTTCAGACATGATATTGCTGTCATCTTTGTCTATAAGATTTTTCTCTACAATGAGCACCCTTTTAGCTTTTTTGTTCATTTTTTGTTGTTGCAATTCTACTCCTGGGGTGTAGGGAATATAGATCCAAGTTTTTATTTTGCTGGGGCTGGCGTCTGATCCTTTGATTTTGTTGGCCAAGATGTTACCTATTAGTTGTCCAGGCCTTGCTTTTGCAGAGGTTTTTATCCTTCTTTATGTCCAGGTTCTGATTTAACAGTGGTTTGTTCCTTATTCAGTCCTATCTTTTACCCTGGTGTTTTCAGGTTCAGACTTTGTTTGGGGCTGGAGTCATCCATAATAGCTTGGTATTTAGCTGCTGGTACCTCCTGCTGGCTTTTCCTGCTCTCCTGCCTCCTGGATTTTACTTCCCCCTTTCCCCCAAAGATACAGACCTTCACTGAAGATCCTCCATGATGTCTACACTTGAAAACTTCTTTGAATCTTTTCTTTTTCTTGGTGGGATCTGTAGTGTGAATGTCAGAGTAGAGGCTTTATTTCTCTTTGGTAGGAGAATGTTCCTGCAGTCTGTTAGCTTCATGCCAGCATTTTGGCTCTACCCCAAATACTCTAAGAAACAGAATATTTTGACCTATCTTGGAAAGGTTTTGGTATGAACCATTTCCCAATACAAACTTTCAATGTGCAGTAGCAAACACTGCATTCATTTCTATCAATTGCAGTAAAAATCTCAAATGCAAAAATTAGCATTTAGATGTGAGGAACTACTGTGTATTCTTAACATGATAATTAAGCACAAGTATGCATTGACTGGAAGTTAATTGCTCTATACTGAGTAGGCTGGTAGAGTCATTCCAAATGTTTTGAAACTGGCACTCTCAAGAGGGTAAGGTTCAGTCTAATCTCCCTGAATATATATTCCACATTATTCTTCATTCTTTCAACGATTCATTCTTTTACCATTGTGGGATCTTCCTCCTTTCACACTGATTTCAGTCCTCCCATAATTTCACAGGTAGATGTCAAGATATGTGATGGTCAAAACAAAACAAAGCATACACAAAAAGAGAAAACCATAATCCATCAGTAGTTGATTTTTTATCATAAGTCATTCTAGAATTTCATACAATTTTTGGAAGTTCTCTTAAACCCTGGAGAGGGTAGAAAGCAATTAGACTATCCTGAAGAAAAGGACTGTTTTAGAAATTAAGATTAAAATCAACATGGGTATCTTCCTACTTCCACAATTTCTTCATACAATCCTGATCTTGATCTTTAACTCAATTTTTCTAGATTATAGGCACATAATAAATATTTGTTTTCTCCTTTCTTCTTTCATATGAAATCCTTTTTTTTTCTATTGGTCCTCACCTAATAGAGACATTGTACCCCTTACTTAGAGGATACTTTGTACACAGAGAGAGTAGGATGGATTATTTTTCACTATAGGTGCTGCTTGGTAGCAAGTTATTAGAGGGTCTAAAGATGCCCACCTGAGTGATTATATGACAAGAGGAATTGAGTGTTATTTGCTTTAAAAGAGACTCTAGAAGATGATAAGGAAGAAAACAGGAGAGTAATGGACTGATCCCTTGTAAACACTAGAATTTCAAAAACCCAATCTGGCAAACTACTGAAGCAGTCAAATAGAGCCTCACACAGAAACTGTCAGATGGCCCCGAGAATATCTGAGCAGATGGCAGGCTGGCAGAGGCATCTGTTCCAATTTCAGCCAGGGTAGGGGCAACCAGACGGAGGGCATTGGACTCCTGGGTAATTTACTGAAGACCCCCAATCCTTGCCAATATGCAATAGTTTCCTCTCTTTAGCCCTCTTTGACTGTATTATCCCATTTCCAGTATGACTTAAATAATTTGAGCCTTTGGGAAAGTAAAGGAAGAAATGACAGGGAGCAGGAAGGTAGAAAAGAGCAAAGGAAATAGGTAAGGGAAGATAATTTCATATTTCAATGATGGAGGCCCTACTACCCTGTGAAGCAGCCCATTTCATTTTCAGACACATCTAATCTGGCTTTATCTTTATCAATAAGAAATTATTCCCCAAATTGAATTTAAATCTACCCCCTTGGAGTATCTAACCATTGGTTCCAATTCTACAATCTAGATCTGCATAAAATATGCTTAAAATTTGTAAATTATTCTTCTAAGGGGCAGTTCTACAGATATTTAAAGCAAGAGATGATACCAACACAGCTATATCATACCCTAAATCCTCTAGATGCAAATTTTTCTGTGATATCTAAAAAACCAGTTATTTGAATGTGATAAACCCAGAAATTATATGAACCATGATAACCAACAGGCTGGAGACATATCTATTCAACACAAAGAATAAGAGAGAAAATTAAAATTGTGAAGACCCTACTCTACTACTAGACATCCATTACATAATTATTCATTGGACCATTGGAGCATGCTCTCTACATCATCCCCCCTCCTCCTGCTCTTGCCCAACCTCCTGAAAAATCTATTAGCTACTCATCCTGTTGCTCATTAGTTTATGTGATTTCCAGCAGCACTAACCAAGGGTGATCACTGTCTATTATTTATAACCAAGATGAAGGGGCTGCCATGTCTATTTCATTTTAAGAAATTATTTGAAAATATTGATATTCTGTCACCATTCAATTTGGGAGGGAGAGTAACACTACCACTAAAAGCATTTGTCTTAAAGAGATGAATGTAGCCAGAGTGGTAAGATAAAGCAAACAAGTTAAAGGTCTGATTTTGAAGCCAATGCACAATGCATTACTGAAATATAAACAAATTGCCTTAAAATAGATGTCTTTTCATTGACTCACTCAAAAAACAATGATTAAGCACATACCACATCCCTTTATCCCTGGACTAGGTGCTTAGTGTATGAAGCCCAATGAACTCTGCTTCCTGCACAGGAGACAATAGCACCAGAATGTGCACATCCAAATGATGGCATTCAATAAGTTGTCACCTTGTAGACAATATGATTTTAATTATTTTACCCCTATTCAGAGTGCACATGTTCACTTGAAGGCTTTGTGGATATTGCAGCACCAAGAACTTAGCATCAAATTGGTGCTTTTCTGCTGCCTTCTTCACAGATTATGGAAGTACATTTTGCTAGTACAGCAATAGCTATGTTGGTCAACAAGAGAGGTTAGACAGAAGAAGAATGGCTAAGAATAGTAAGCATTGATGTTGATACGTCCGTCAGTTTTTGTATAGTCTCTCCTTCTCCCTCTCTGACTTTTCAGTATCCTTTTCTACTCACATCTATGCCAACACAAACATCAACCACTGACTTACTGTTACTGATGGGTAGGTAAGCCCAAGAATCATGAAAACAATACTCTATATAATACCAGGCCTGCTTCAGCTTCTCCTAAGCAGTCACCATCAAAAGGAGCGACCTTTGTAGAAGAAGTGCCCTCAATCAACACTAACACTAACACTTATGAGCAATGATGATTGAAAAGTAAACCTTGCTGAAGTCACATAAAGCCCAATGGGACCTCAAAATAGCAATTTTCCTATTCCATCAACCTTATGTTCAATTGTGCAAACCTTGAGAACATCATTGAGGGAAAGAACCCTTGTAAATAAGAAGATGACTCTCCTGTTACCTCCAACCTTAATTACTAACCAACTGCTTGCTGTTAATGGGTAGAAAAAACAAGAGCCCTTGGAATAATGGCAACTCCCACTCAAAATCACCAATCCTATTTTTAGAATATCCTATGTTCATGGGGCAACTAGGTGGTGCAGTGGATAAAACACCAGCCCTGGAGTCATGAGTACCTGGGTTCAAATCCAGTCTGAGACACTTAATAATTACCTAGTCATGTGGCCTTGGGCAAGCCACTTAACCCCATTGCCTTGCAAAAACCTAAAAAAAAGAATATCCTATGTTCAGTATTTACATATAATTATGCTTTATTAATGGAAATTACATCAAAAGAGATACATTGCCATCTCCTTTATTATTGTTATCTAAACACCACGAGACCTTTCCATCTGATTTGCAGCTAAAACTGGTATAGAATCTCTCATATTGAAGATAAGTTTCTTTTAAATTTTTTTCAGTTTGTTAATGTTTGTATGTATTTTATTTTTATCATATTTTGACAGTATTTTGTGCAATTACATATCAGAAAAAATTTTTAACATTCATTTTTACAAGACTTTGAATAGCAACATTTTCTCCATCTTTCCCTCACTTCCCCTCTTTTGGAAATAGTAGGCAATTTGGTATAGTTTATATATGTACCATTGTGTAAAACATATTTTCATATTAGTCTCAGTTGGAGAAAGGAGAAAAATATAAATAATGGTAATTTTAAAAGGATACTTCTATCTGCATTCAGAGTACTTCGTTCTGTCTGAATATGGAAAACATTTTCCTTCATGAGTGCTTTATACTTGTCTTGAATCATTGAGTTGCTGAGACAACCTTAGTGATTCATACTTGATCATCACATATTGTTGCTCATACATTGTAATAAAATTTCCAGATTCTTCTCATTTCACTTTGAATCAGTTCACACAAGTCTTTCCAGATTTGTCTGAAATCTGCCAATTCATCATTTATTTTTTTTAATTTAAGGCAATGGGGTTAAATGACTTGCCCAAGGTCACACGACTAGTCAATTATTAAGTGTCTGAGTCCGGATTTGAACTCAGGTGATCCTGACTCCAGGGCTGGAGCCAATGGCCACCTAGCTGCTCCCTGTTCATCATTTCTAATTGCACAATAGTTCCAAAACATTCATATACCACAGCTTGCTCAGTCATTCCACAACTGAGGGGAATCTAGTAAGTTTCCAATGTTTTGCCACAATAAAAAGGGTTGCTTCTATTACTGTCTACATAAAATTAAATTTCATCTGCCTTCTCACTGAGCCAAGAGTTTTGCATCTTTCAAAGCTTTGCTTGAACTTTACTTCTGAAGTAATTGAATGATGCCTTCTTAGAAATGGATGTATAATCCTGCTGGTAAAACCTGTGGACTTCTCATTTATCATTTCTAAGCTTCTATATTCCCCCAACATTTTCATCAAACCAGTCTTGGTGTTTGTGAGTGTTCTGACCCAGATGAGCAAATTCAGTGAGGTAAACCAGACCTCTGAAGGTTGCCCAATCTTTTTCTACTCCACAGTTGCCAATTATGAGTTGTCTCAGTTTCCCCTCTAAGTTAGCAAAAACTTGTTTCCACTCAGATAGACACTCTAATCTCTTGACATTAATTCTAGTATTCATTTTTCCTTGGGGCCTCCATTTTAGTTGAATGTGAACATTTAGCTTAGAGAGAATGAATCTGTGATCCATCCAGAATTCTGCACCACACATTGCCTTTGCCACTGTTACAGCCTGTTTGTCTCTTCTTACAATTACATAGTCCAATAAATGCCATTGTTTGCTACCTGGGTGCATCCAGGAAGTTTTACTGCTTTTAGGTAAATGGAAGACAGTGTTTATGATGAGAAGCTCATAAGATGTACAAGTCTTCAGTAGTAGATGGCCATTGCTGTTTGTGTTTCCAACTACATTCCTGCCAAGGACTCCCTGCCATGTCTGGCAATCTGAGCTTCCTCTAGCATTAAAATCACCCATATTTATAAGTCTGTCCTCTTTTGGTACATTGATGGTAAGGGTCTTCAGGTTTTCATAAAATTTTTCTTTAACTTCATCAGTGTTCATCATGGTGGGAGCATAGGTACTGTTAATAGTGGCATGGCATTTTCCTGGAAGTAGCAATCTCATTGTCATGAGTCAATCATTCACTCCTTTTGGTAGGCATCCGAGGATGTTGAATAGATAAGTTTTGTTGGCAAAAAAAAAAATACCCCAGCTTCAAAGAGTTCCCCTTCACTGCAGCCACTCCAGGGAAAAAACATGTATCCAACTCTGATTTCAATAAGCTGGCCTTCCTTTCCCAGTCTTGTTTCACTTAGGGCTGCAATTTTGATGTGATGCAGGCTGGATTCTCTTGCAACAATAGCTGTTCATCTTTCAGATGTATTGGATCTTGTCTTGTTGATGAGTGCTCCCGATAGTGAGTGGAATCTTCTTTGAAGAAGTTTTTGTAGATTTTTTTGTGTATCAATGGCATTGTGGGATCCCACCTGCCACAATAATCAGGCCAGGGTTGGTTAGACATATAATTTTAGGGCACCTTTTCTAGCCCCTTCCTTGTATCAGATGAGCAATGTGATCCTTTATAGGACTGCTCAATCACCCAGGGGGACTGATGAATCTCACTGCTATTTTCACTGGGGAACTGACCCTAGGGCCTGGGCCGCCTGTGTGCAGGGTGATGACTACAGCTTCCAGTGTATCTGTAATTAATGCTTTGTCATTTGCCTGTTTCCACAGACTCTGAGGAATGGTTTGAGTGATGTCTTTTGTTGCCAGTGTAAATTGAATTTAAGTGAGGTAGAACTACACACCTCACTCTCTCTTCCAAAGTCATGATGATATAGCATAGCAAGATGCAGAGGATGACCTTGGCATATTTGATGTCTAACTAAACTCTAAGCACTCCAGCTGACTTCATGGCTGTGTAGGGGTATAGGGTGTGTTCAAGGCTATTTATGGTGTAGGGTGTGTTCAAGGAAGACCAGTACCTTGGTGTGAGGGTTGCTTCTCATCTTTGATGTCCACCTGAGTCACCTAACTCTCATCTGTGGCTCCAAGAATTGTAGAATATATAGTGGCCATACTATCTGTTCCAGTAGAACATTTCGGCAGGTGGGCTAAACCAGATTGAAGGTAACCAAGGGATTCTCAAGCTCATCAGTGAGTAGTGGGGGTGTCTACCCCAAACATGTGAAGTCTTCCACTGGTGAAATGGGTGGAAAGGAATTTACAAATATAAATATATATATATATATATATATATATATTTATCTTTATGCACATATACATATATATGTATAAAGATAAATATATAAATGCTATAAATCTTTTTGCACATATTGGTTCTTTTCACTTTCTTTGATTTCTTTGAGATACAGGCCTAGTAGTAGGATCAGAGGGTAGGCACAGTTTGTTTGACCTTTGAGCACAGTTCCAGATTATGCTCTAAAATGGTTGGATCAACTCACAATTCCACCAATGGTGCATTAGTACACCAGTTTTCCTGCAACCTCACTAACATTTGTCATTTTCCTTTTTTTCAAATAGCCAATCTGGTAGGTGTGAGGTGATTTCTCAGAATAGTTTAAATTTGTAGGATCTCTTGGGGCTTGTGGCTGGCTTTTTAGGACACTGTCTGTCCAGGACTGTACTTTCTTGGTCTTCTTTTACCAGAGATAGTTGAACCTTTCTTATGATTCTTTCAAGTTTCTTGGACCAAATGATTGCTTTGTCCCTAATTTTTGCTAGTTCTGCTTTTCTATGATTTGCTTTAGAGTTCTATTTTACAGTTGTTTGGAGGTTAATAAGGAAAAATTACAGTGACTTACTTCTTTCTCTGCCATCTTGGCTCACAGAAGTCCATCCAACAAATTTCGATTTTTTTTTTTAAGATTTTATTGATTTTGAATTTTACAATTTCCCCCCAATCTTGCTTCCCACAACAAAGGCTACCTTATATATATATATATATTTCTATCCCCAGTACTGAGAATGCATTTTCATTCATGCATTCATTCATTCATTCATTTTTCAGAATTTTTGAAAGTAAATATTCATTTTAATTACCTTAAGAAATAACAGTTTTCTTTAAGGTTAATACTATTTATTCACTAGATTTGACTTCAAAATGTCACTGTAATATTGAGAGTGGGAAGGAGGGCGCAGAAAGAGGAACAAGGATACAGACTAGGCCACTGAAAATTAAATTTAGAGAAAAAGAAGTTTAGATATCTTCACCAAAAGATGGAATTTAGAGGCTGTCTACTAGGCAGGTATGGTCTAAGAAGAAACAACTCTAGTATGAGTCCTTAAGCTATTTTTTGTGTGTTTCATGGGTTCATTTGACTAACTGTGAGGCCTGTGGAATCTTCCTCAGCCTACTATTTTTAAATGCACAAAATAAAATACATAAGATTACAAAGGAAATCAAATATTGAAATCAAATAAAAATGGAATTTTTTCCATTGAATTTCCAAGACATATTAGGCATCTGTAAAATCCACATTAAAAATCCCTATACTGTAGTAATTAATTCTCCTTCCTAATTTTATTTTATATCTCTGTACCTAAAACCACATTTGATGCTGCTTGTCTCAGAATTCAAAATTGTTATTTATAGGATGGTTTAAAAGGGTTTAAAAATAGAAACAAAAAATACTCTAAATCTGACCTCAAAGAACAAAGATACATCACCACTGAAGAGATTCAAAAGAATGACCTGGGATCTGAAAATCATTATAAAAAAGGAGCAAGCTATACAATCATATGAAATCATGCTTACATGATTGGAATATGTATATACATAGTCTCCTGGACATGGAGAGAGAATATTTTTAAAGGAACATTTCTTCTCTCAGTGTATAACTTCTAATATATTTATTTAAAAATCAAACTATACTATAGTAATTATTAACCTTAAATATATGAAAAAGTCTATTACTACATTAGTATCAATAGTATTCCTGCTGCTCATATAGACTGTGACCTCTACATATTTTAACATAGTGAGTTTCATTAGATATTTTCAGTCAGTAAGTTAACAGGTATTTATTAAGCACAGATGCTGAGGGATCTTTAGTTACTAGAAATAAAAAAAAAAAGAAAGACAGAAACAATTGCCCTGTCCTCAAGGAGCTCACATTCTATTGGGAAAGACAACATTAAAGCAGCATATATGCACACAAACATAATATAAATGCAAACAATTATATGTACACGTGCATATATACATCATGTGTCCTATTGCATGTATACAAATATTAGATATGATAGGGAAAGGTAGTCTCTGATAGAATACATTAGCAGTAAGGAGAAGAGAGACTGAAAAGTGTTACTGCAAAAGATGGAATCTAAGTTGTCTCGAAAGAAACCAAGGAATGCAGGAGATGAAAATGAAGAAGAACATTCTAGGCATGGAGACAGTGAGTAAAAAGGCAGGCATGCAGTTAGGGGAAGGGTTATCTACTCTAAGGGATAATATAAACATTCCTACTGGATTGAAGAATATGAGTGAAGGGGAATGATTGCAACTCAACAATTTAAGCCATTGATAAGCAAATTCCTGATTATGAATGTCTTTGTATTTGGCTGCATTCATGCTTCAGATAAAAGGCATGTGATTCACCTATATTCCATAGGCAAAGTCTTTTCAACTTGGAAGTAGTTGCCATAGCTTGTGTCCCCCTATCTTAGACTTTTAAAACCTTGGGTCACCTTCCATTCAAGGAGAGTTTTAATGGCAATGCAACTCATTTCATGATATGAAAAGACATTTGTCAAAGGGATTGATGAGCAAAGCCAATTCCATTCCCTAAATATGTGCAATTCAGAGTGCTAAGCAACAGCTAGCAAAAGAAAATCCTTCTCATACTTGAGGAGCTTATGTGTCCCAAAGCAATACAACATATGCACGGATATGTAAATATACAGTGATTTGTGAAGGGAGAGATCATTAACATAAAAAGAAGAATCACAGTAGGTTCACAAGTAGGAGAAAGTTTAAATGAGCCATGAACAAAGAAATTCTGGGAGATGTTGATTAGAAGGAAGTGCTCTCCTCCTAAGGCAGCAGAACTGCCTAATGTGGATGCATGAGGAAAGAGTTGAGATGTCACATTTAGAAAACAACTTACAGTCAATTTGGCTACAATAGAGAAGATATGGACTACTAGGTGATGTAGTAGATGGAATGCCAGACCTAGAGTCAGGAAACTCATCTTGATTTCAAATCTGGTGTCAGACAAGTATTAGTTGTGTGACCCTGAGCAAGTTACTTATACCTGTTTGCCTCAGTTTTCCTATCTTTCAAATGATCTGGGGAAGGAAATGGCAAGAATGCTAAGAAACTCCCAAATATGGTCATAAAGAGGCAGACGAAACTGAAAATTGACTGCACAAGAACACAAGAGTATATAAAAATAGGAAAGACTAGGAAGTTGGCATCTCAAGTAGTCAACTCCCATCCAAGAAAAGAATGCCCTTAGAGAGTTTTAAATGTAGGCAACTCTAAAGATCTATAGAGTTTTAGACTTTTAGGAAAGAACAATGAATTTAAAATCAGTGGCCAAGTATGAAATTTCAGTCCTGTTATTAGCTATGTAATCTCTTATAAGACAATTGTCCTTTCTAATACTCAGTTTTTATCTGTAAAAAGAGAGATGAACAAAATGATCTCCAAATTCCCCTCATTTAAATTATTATTCTCTGTTCTCTTTCTAAAAAATAAAATCAGAAAGGCTTGCTGAAATTTTTCTTATGATTTGTTATCCATTCTGATTGCCTTATCAGATTTCTTCTTTGACCCATCTTTCAAAAAAGTGGAAAAGAAAGGATGAAAAGATAAGTAGAAATGCTCTGCTTACTTATTATGTACTTAAATACATATTTGGTTCTAATTAATGAATTCTTTGTCTCCTAGCCTTTTGTTCTGAAGACTCATAATGCTAAAATATAGTAAATCATATAGTATAGATCCCATAAAGCAAAATAGAAGGTAGTCTAAAAATGTTATCTGTAGCATGTCCTACTTTCTGGTCAGTTAGAAAGGTGAATAGGGTTAAGGAGTAGGAAGGGGGAAACTGGGGTGGGAAGAAAATTTTATTTGAGTACCATGAAAGATGGAATATGTAAAGATGGAAAAATACTTTATAATTGATAATTCTCCAGGAAACAAGTCTATGATAAATTCATATTGTAGAGGAGCAATCAATAGTGACGTGGTTTGCATTGAGCTGAAAAACTCATTATAAAATAAAAACACTTGGGATTGTTTCATTTCTCTGAAGGTTAACCCTATGTGGGAAAAGAGTGATTTGAAGAATAATAAGGAATATGAATTACAAACTATTTATATAGATTTGTTTTAAGAACTTTTGTATATAACTTGACTCCTGAAAGGTTCAGTGATCCTCTTTCAGTGATGGAAGGGATATTATTGGGCATCCTGTAAACTAAAGTAATGATTCGTTCAATATAAATTAATGGCATATAACTTTTGTTCTTGGTCTTGAAGATTGATGGCAATAATGAGAATAAAATGAGATTAACAAGTCCAACTGTTATCTATCTAGATATGATTATATCAGGGCTATTGTGTTAAATTATGGGAGCCACATATTATCTACTTTCTCTTGAGAAAAGCAAGCAAGATGGTAAGGGTAATGGGAATATGAAAGGCAGTACCATCAAAAGAAATAGGAAAGTTTAAAGGGCAGGCAGAGAAGGAGGCCATGTTTTGGGGTTTTTTTTTTTTCTGAATGATGAGTCTGAGATGCTTAAGGAATATCAGAGTATAGTTGTATAGCAGTTAGTTGAGAATATAGGACTAGAGCTCAAACAAGATCAAGATACAGATTTAGGGTGCATCTAGATAGAAATATCACTTGAATTTAGGGATAAGAAAGCACATAAATTAAAAAGAGATACAGGACAGAATCTTGGGATATACTCTTACTTAGGTGATAATTCAGGTAAGGACACTGAGAAGGAGGCATCAGACAGGAAAAGATTCAAGAGAGAACATCGGTGGAGCCAAGATGATAACAAGAAAGGATTGAGTCTTAGGCCCTCTCTGATAATACTCATAAGCTAAGGACTCTAAACTTTCAAGAGACAGAACCCACAAAGGGACACAGTGATGTACTTCTCCGACTCAAGGTAACCTGGAAAAGAGCAGAAAGTTGCTGCTCCCTGGGGTTGGAGGGGCGGCCTGCCAGAGGGGTGGCCCGCCAGAGCGAAAGAACTTCAGCCTCCCAGAGGCAGCCCCAGGGCACTGGGAGCCATGGCTCACAGCAGCGGGGGAGTCTTCTGAGCTGCACCCCAAGGAGCACTGGACACAAAGTGGGGGAACAGTGGGGGACCTCTGCCAGAGAGCACATGGATCCCAGCCCTCAGGGCACACAGCAAGCAGCTTGGTCTTTCTGCAGCTCAGATCCAGAAACTGAAGCAGGCAGAGCTGATAAGCAGGAGCCTCCAGGGCATGAGCCCATTGAGCAGAGGGAGGGGAGTGAAGAGAGACTGCAAAGCTCTGTCCTCTGCCTCTGGAACAGGAATCTGGGACTCTGACCACATTCAGATCCTGATCCCAGTCTAGGCCCCCCCCAATAGAACATCAGGGGCCTCCCCACCTCAGCCCCATGGCACAAGGGAGCACTTATGGTCATTCACAGGCCAGGAGGGAGGACAGAGCCTCACACACTAAGACACTTGTGGGAGTGTCCCAAAAGCTCAGGAAGCACCCCAAAACCAGGCCCAGGCTGGGAAAATGAACAAGCAGAGAAACAAGAGGAAGACCATTGAGAAATATTTTGCAAATGAGCCCAAGAAGGATCAAAATACTCAGTCTGAAGATGAGGAAGCACAAGCTCCTGCATCTAAAGACTCCAAGAAAAAAACAGAAATTGGGCTCAGGCTATGAGAGAGCTCAAAAAAGACTGTGAAAATCAAATGAGGGAGTTGGAAGAAAAACTGGGAAAAGAAAGAAGAGAGATGCAGAAAAAACATGAAAATGAAGTCAGCAGTTTAGTCAAGGAAATCCAAAAAAAAAGCTGAAGAAAATAGCATGCTAAAAACCAGCTTAGGTCAAATGGATAAAACAGTTCATAAAGTTATTGAGGAGAAGAATGCTTTAAAAAGCAAAATTGGCCAGATGGAAAAAGAGATAAGAAAACTCTCTGAGGAGAACAAATCCTTCAGACAAAGAATAGAATTCAGGGAGATTGATGAATTTACCAGAAATCAGGAATCAATACTTCAAAACCAGAAAATGAAAAATCAGAAGAAAATGTGAAATATCTCATTGAAAAAACAACTGATATGGAAAACAGTCTTAGGAAAGATAATTTAAAATTATTGGAATACCTGAAAGTCATGATCAGGAAAAGAGCCTTGACATCATTTTCAAAGAATTACTACAGGAAAATTTCTCTGATATTCTAGAAGCAGAGGGCAAAATAGAAATGGAGAGAATCCACCGATCCCCCGAGAAAAAGATACCAAAAAACCACCTCCTAGGAATATTATAGCCAACTTCCAGAACTCCCAAGTCAAAGAGAAAATATTACAAGCAGCCAGAAGGACACAGTTCAAATATTGTGGAGCTGCAGTCAGGATCACACAGGACTTAGCAGCAACTACATTGGAAGCTCATAGGGCTTGGAATATAATATACTGGAAGGCAAAAGAGCTTAGAATGCAGCCAAGAATGAACTACCCAGCAAGGCTGAATTTCCTCTTCCAGGGACAAAGATGGACTTTCAACGAACCAGGGGAATTTCAAATGTTCCTTTTGGAATGGCCAGAGCTGAACAGAAGGTTTGATCTTCAGATACAGGACTCAGGTGAAGCATGGAGATTGGAGGAGATGGGGAACATATGAAGGACTTAATGATGATGAACTGCATGTATTCCTTCATAGAAAAATGATACTGATAATACTCATATGAATGTTCTCAGTTTTTTTATTATTTTTTTAATTTTAATTTTTTTTTCTCTCCCTTTTACTTGTTTCACCCAAGCAAGTCTATATTCATGGGGGATGGGGCATTTTATTTACTCCTAAACAAGAGTACTTTATTAATATAAAAAACCATTTGTATAAAATGAGAATAAAAAAATAAATTAAAAAAAGAAAAAAGAGAGAACATCCATGTGAGGGGAAGAAGAGGAGATATGTTCAGTGATGAAGGGTTAGTCAATGGGTTTCTAAATAAATCTAAAAAATATAGAGCAGGTAGAGGGAGCTTTTATAGTTGAAGTACAGGAGAAAGCTGAATTCAAAGAGAAAATAAGGTGTAAAAATGGAGTCAATAGAAAAAAAGGGAAATGGAATGGGAGAAAGAAATAGGAGAGGGGCATAGGACAAGATATTTCATATAATATTTTTTATTATAATGAGCTATTGAAATGATATGGAAGGGGGAGGCAAGGGGGAATGAGGGAAACTTTGCTTTCATCATAGGTGGCTACGAGAGGAAACAGCATATATACTCAATGAGGTATAAACATCTGGAGTAAGAAGGAGGGGGGAGCAAGGGGAAGGGGTAGGGATGTCAATAAAGGAGGAGAGGATGTGCCATGAAGGGAGAGTGTTCAGATATAACACATTTTCGTTTTTACTTCTTGCAAGGGGCTGGGATTGGAAGGCCTGCCCAGGACCATAGGGCCAGGTGGATTCTGGGCCTAAGGGGTGGTATGAGGGTTCAGGGCTTCTTGGCCCCAGGACCAGGGATCTTTCTGCTGTGCCATTCAGCTATGCTACAGCAGAGTCAGAGTGAAAGGAAAGAGAAAATATAGTACATGGTAGTGGAGAAATAAGAAAGGGGGGAGTTGCGATCAGCAATGGCAACGTTGGAAAAATATGGAAGTAGCTTTTGCAATGGACTTATAAAGAATGTGAACCGGGCGGCTAGGTGGTGCAATGGATAAAGCACCGGCCCTGGAGCCAGGAGTACCTGGGTTCAAATCTGGTCTCAGACACTTAATAATTACCTAGTTGTGTGGCCTTGGGCAAGCCACTTAACCCCGTTTGCCTTGCAAAAAACCTAAAAAAAAAAATGTGATCCACCCGTGACAGAGTTGTTGGTGTTGGAACAAAGACTGAAGCATATGTTTTGTTATTATTATTTGGGGGAGGGTGCAGGGCAAGTGGGGCTGGGTGGCCTGCCTGAGGTCACATAGCAGGGTGATCTTTGGGTGTCTGGGGCCAGATTTGGACCCAGATGCTCCTGGCTCAAGGGCCAATGCTCTGTCTGCCATCCAGCCACCCCTACTATTATTACTATTTTATTTTATTTTGGGTCTTTTTTTTTTCTTCTTTTTGGTTTTTGCAGGGCAGTGGGGATCAGGTGGCTTGCATGTCACATGGCTGGGTGATTGTTGGGTTTATAAGGCTGGATGTGAGCTCGGGTGATTGTGGCTCCAGGGCAGGTGCTTCGTCCATTGCGCCACCTGGCCATACCTATAATTATTACTATTATTCTTTTTAGTTTTAATTTTTTTTCTCTCCCCTTTACTTTTTTCACCCAATCAAGCCTATATTCATGGGGGGAGGGGTATTTTGTTTACTCGTAAACAAGAGTACTTTATTAATATAAAAAACATTTGTATAAAATGAGAATAAAAAATAAATTAAAAAAAAAGATAAAAGAGAGAACATCCGTGTGAAGGGAAGAAGAGGAGACATGTTCAGTGATGAAGGGATAGTCAATGGGTTTCTAAAGAAATCTAAAGAATATAGGTTAGAATGAAGAATAGGAAAAGGTTTTTTGGAGTTAAGAGAAATCACTGATATAACTGAGAGAGAACTATTTTAGCAGAGTGAATGAATCGCAATTAATATTATAAAAGTTAGAGAAATGAGTTTCAGAAAAGTTGGGAGAGGGAAAATATGGATAAGTAGATAACATCAAATGACTATTTCTAAAGGATGAGGATCTAAACATATTTGAGAGCAGTAAGGAAAGGAAAGGCAGAGACAGAGACAGAAAAAGAGATGGATACAGAGAAAAAGAGACAGAGACAGAGACAACCAGAGAGAGACAGAGAGACTTGGCATAACTAGAAATGTTGACTTTGGCAAAGAGAGGAACTACACCTTGCTCAAAAATTGCAATAAGCAAAGGCAGAGAAAATTGAATGATATAGACTGACCTGGCAATATGGAATAAGGGAGAATGAGCTCATGATGGATAGACTCTATTTTCATAGTGAAGGAGGAGGCAAGGTATAGTGTACATCACTTGAATAGAGAAGAAAAATTTTAGAATTTCCATTGTAAGGAGAATGATAGTGTCAATTAGGATTGACTTAAAGGTTTGCAATTGTGTGAAAGATGGATTATAGAGAGGACAGACTGGAAGGAGGAAAACTGATTAGGAGGCTATGGCATTAGTTCAGTCATCTTATTATCACAAACATTCCTTTCTCTCTATTTAGAAGGTCGCCACCCTAGTTCAATCCCTCATCACCTCTGACCTAGAGGGTTACAAAGACTTCTTAATTGCTCTCCATGCTTTCAATTTATACCCTCTCCTCCACATATCTTTCAACATGATATTGCTAGGGCAGTTAGGTGACACAGTGGATAGAGCACCAGCCCTAGAGTCAGGAGGACTTGAGTTCAAATACAGCCTCAGACATTTAATAATTGTCTAGCTGTGTGACCTTGGGCAAATCACTTAATCCCATTGCCTTACAAAAAAAAGATGTTGCTGAAGCACGGGCCTGTTCGTCTTTCTGCTCAAGAATATACCAGTTGCTCCCAATTCTCCAGGGAAAATATTTTGTGTTTTAGACTCTTTAAATAGCTAATTTCCCCTTAATTTACCCACCTGCCTAAAGTCTGACCCAAGATTTAAAAACTGCCTTGAATGAAAAAAAGCTACTTCAATGTGATATTGCCAGTAATTAATTACTAAGAAGTTAGGGGAAAGAGAACTGAGTAACAGAAACTATGGTCTAGATAAAAATAACCATTTTCCCAGTTTTAAGCATCAGATGGATAGTAGGAAAATGTTATGTCTGAGTTCTCAAATATAAGATTTGATGACAGGACAAAGTCACAGAGAGTTGCTAAATCAAAAAGGTGGTCCTGAATGAACCCTGCCATTATTAGAAAATTGATTGAGTCAATAGGAAGATGCCATAAACACTACTACATGACTAAGACCAAGAAAGGGATACACAGAGCTAAAATATTTCCCAGGTTGACTTCTTGCTACTTAATGGTCCAGTCTAGAGATACTGAGACATAACCACAAAAGAAAATTCTCTTTAATAACTCCTAAATAAGGGGCAGCTAGGTGGTGCAGTGGATAGCATGCTGGCCCTGGAGTCAGGAGTACCTGAGTTCAAATACAGCCTCAGACACTTAATAATTACCTTTTCACCAGACCCTCAAATCTGCAAATGGATTTTATAGGTAGAACTAGCCATTGGTAAAAGCAGGGAGTCTGATAGGGTTATAATCTTAGTAATTCATTATGCATAATCTGTTAAACTATCATGAATTGCATATTTTAAATAAATGGTCCAATTATCCTGAGCTTCTTTTGGGATTTACAAAATTACAAGTTTAAAGGGAGCTTAATGATCAAGTAGTCCATTCCCTTGTTTTAGCTTGATCAATGAATCAATAAAACTTTATTAAGTGCCCCCTTTGTACCAGACACTATACTAGACACCAGAGATACAAATACAGAAATGAGACAGTCCCTACCCTCAAGAAGTTTATATAATATATTTCTTACATTTATCATCTGCAGATCAAGAAAATAAGATGCTAAAAGAAAATAATTGGTCCAAGGAATTTGGATTTAGATTCCCTGTCTGCAAATTAAGTTATCTCTTTTCTTGTCTGTTCAATCACTATATGTCTCCAAATTTTAAGACTTTTAGTTTTATGCTATAATTCTAACTTTAAAATTAATGAGAGTCTGTTCCATCCCCAGACCTTTGGGGAATCCTCTTTCTTTAATATGATCCCAAAGGACTTGGATGCTCAGAAACAGAAAGGTTTTTAGATAAAGGAGTGAAGAATTATTTCCCTTGTTAGAACTTTGAGAGAAACATAGACGAACAGTGTCTAAATTCAAAGTTTGTGAATCAGAGTTAATTACTGGATCATGACAAGCAACACAATAGCACAAATCATCTCTATCTGTCCCAGTTCTGACTATCATAGTCTGCCCTGACTAAAGATGATAGTAACAGAGTTTTCCTCTGTGGAGTTTCAGGATATATTTACTCAAAATTAACTTTGTGTATATACACAAATATCTACTGTTATGTTCCTTGAACCAGAAACATGGGATCACTAATTGATAATTGGAAGGATCTTCTAGTCCATCTAGTCAAACTATCTCATTTAACATGGGAAGAAACTGAGATTCAGAAAAGTAAGTGACTTGCACAAAGTAAGTAATAAAGTAAGGATTTGAATCCAAACACTCTGAAACCATAATTACCCTTCTTTCCACTGTAAAACACTACCCTATCTCTATAAGGTTGAAAGTAAAAGCTCTACTGAAAGCAGGTGACCCCCTCTAATATTATATATTTATATTAGGGAGGTTCTACTATATACTAGCAATGGTCACATTGTATAATAGAAATGGGTCCAAATCACAGTGTTGATGCCCTTTCCTGAGTGGTGGACTTGAGTATGACCCTAGTTGTCTTGTACCCCTGTCCATCCTACTCCTTAGCCCTTATCTAGGAAACAATTGCAACATTCAAATTCCTTGTCCACAAGGAGGCAGTAAAGACTGTTTTTCCTCACCTCACACAAAGCTGGACAGGTTGGGGACCTTTGATCATCATGAGACTGCATCACCAACAAAACCTCACTGCTTCCCTCCATTCAAGGATCTTAGCATTTTTCTCTTATAACCAGTGACTCCACCAAACGTAAGGGGAGAACTGTCTCCCTAGAATTAGGATTGCAGATCAAGTAATCCATTGTACAAGTGAAGAAGGTTTACTCATTCTTGATCCCATTGAACACAGACTGTCAAGAAAAGTTATACTGAAAATATGAAATAAATTTGACCACTTTTTCATGTCCACACAGAAAGAGTCTTGTGCAAGCAACCCTCCCTCATCCAAATAGTTTGAAAACTCTATCCTAACTCAAAGTTCACTCTAGGGACAAATCCAACGAGGACTTCACACTCAAATTTGTAAAATCAATGATCCATAGATGGAAGTTGCTTAGCCGCCATTGATTTTAACCCCTTAATTTTACAGTTGAGGAATCTGAGACTCAGAAAGACTGAGTGATTCATCTCAGGTCATATAATCAGTGAGTGGTAGAGCTGGTATTTGAACTCATGACCATAAGTCCAGGCATCATTTTGCCTTCCCTCACTGCTCACTCTTCAATTACTGAGTTGAATACTCACAACTAACCTTCTTGTACTCAAATAATAAGCCTTACATACTACCTTCCCTAACTCCTAAATATATTTTATATTCTCCCACCCTCTGACTCATCCCACTGAAATCTGTGGATGCAACTCAGTCACTGACTACATTGTTAACTGTCTCTCTGTTTTCTACTACATCGCTCTATATAGACTCCCTGAGATCATGTCTCTTAAAAAAACACACAACATTCAATCACTGAAATTACAAATAGTCAAGGAATATTCTTTTGTTCCTTAGACCCAGGACTGAAGCTTCCATTTAGATCTTTTAACTTTGTGGAGAATGTTATTTTCACCATACTTTGTTACCTCTAATGAGTGTAGATGTGATCAGGAATTAAATAAAATCATATTTAGCCTCAATTTAAAAACAAAACTTCCTAAAATTAAAGCTATTCAAAAATGAAATGAATTGCCTTGATTGCTCACCTTTTTTTTAAAGAATTTTGTTTAAAGAATTTACAAACATCATCTTACTTAATCGTCACACTAAATCCATGAGGTTTGTGCAATTGTTATACCCATTTTCAGACAAGAATATGAGAAGAGATTAAGTGACTTGCCTGGGGTTCCATAACTAAATGATGTCTCTGGTAGTATTTAAACTCAGGTGTATTCAGTACCTTATCCACTTATACTAGTGGAAATTCCCTAGCTGAAATTCCATAATCACTTTTTCAGAGGTGTTATAGTACAGTCTTCAATTCAGGAACAGGTTAGACCATATTTTAAACTCTGACAATGTGTAATCCTGCTTATGAGTAATTGAATAAATACAAGAAGGAAGGAATGAACAAGTGACATATAACTATGGGTTTAAATCTCTACAGAGATTTTTTTCCAGATCTCTATCTATTCTTAGCCTCTCCCATTAGGAACTTTTCCAGACCTCCAGTTGCTTAATACTTTAAAATGAATACCTCAGAGACATTTTAATCTAAACAGGTCTTAAATTTAAATTATCTTCTTTCTCTACCCCCTTTCTAAACTCTCAATGTCTATCATTCTTCTGTAGTCTGGGATTCATGATCTGAATATTATTCTGGTCTCCTCATTCTATCCCATCCTCACATTGAATCAATTGCCAAATGATGCTATTTCTATCTTCATAACATTTCCCACATCTGACCCTTTTGCTCTGTTCATATGACTTCTACATTACCTCAATTCCCTCTTAGTTTCTCACCTACACTTTTGTAACAGTCTCAAAACTGTCCTCCCTAACTTAAATCTTTTCCTTCTCCAGTCCATTCTGCACACTGCTTTCAAATCAAATTTCCTTAGACAAAGAGAGGACCTTGTGACTACTCTACTCAACTAACTCCAAAGGTTTCCTGTTTTCTCTAGGAAAAAAAATGAACTCTTCTGTTTAGTTTTTAGAACCCCTTTCCACTGGACCAAATCCATCTTTCCAATCTCATGGAATGTTGGCTGATTCTTGCTCTTTGTTATCAAAGAAGGTTAAAATGACCTCAACATGTTAAAGTGGTAGTGTGTCAAACCATGGTTGAATAGACCAATATGAACCCAGAATAGTCTATCACAGAACAAGCACAAATAGTCCGTGTGAACTCATGGGGTAGATACTCTAAACTTATGTATCTCACTTTTCCTTTGAGCTGCTTCGATTCTGCCTTGCTTATACAGCACAGCATCATCTCTGATGAGGGGATGTCATGCTAGATGATCCTGTGCTAGTGTCTCCCATGCTGCACAATTAATTTCAAAGTTCTTAGGAGAGATCTTGAGTGTAACTGTAGCCCTTCTTCTGACTCTCCATGAGAGTGCTTGCCCTGTGTGAGTTCTCCATAAAACAGTCTTTTTGGCAAGCATAGGTCTGGCATCCAAACAACATGTCCAGCCCATCATAGTTATGCTCTCTGTTTTAACATTTGAAGGCTTGGCAGTTTAGATCAAGAAAAGATTACAGAGTCTGATATCTTTTCCTGCCAGGTGATCTTCAGAATCTTCCAAAGATAATTTAAATAGAAGTAATTCACTCTCTTGGCATGGAGCTGGTAAATTATCCAGGTTTCACAGGCGTATAGCAGCCAACGAGGTCAGCACAATGGCTCTGTAGACCTTCAGTTTGGTACTCAGGCTAATACCTCTTCTCTCCCACATTTTTTCGGGGGCCTCCCAAATACTGAACCAGTTCTGGTAGCACACACATACACAAACATTGATATTTTTTAACTTTCTATTTATTCTAAATCTGTTTTATATACACATTATCTCCCCATTAAAATGAGTCCATTTTAAGTAGGATCTATTTCTTTTTTTTTTTTTGTACTTGTGTCCCCAGTGGCTAGGTCTTATTAGGCATTTAAAATACTTGTTGATTGGCTGATTAAAATTCTGACTAAAAAAATTTCTCTAACTGATAATCTTAAAAGTGGAAACTTATTTACTTTTTTAAAAATTTTCATACTTTCTCATTCAAATAGACAGACAGTTCACTGTAAAACCAAGTCTGCTTGATGATTGATTGATTGAATAGTATGAATAGTAGCTGATGCACATGGTTTCTTGAAGTTTGCAAAATATCTGACAAGTATGTAAATTCTGTCTGATGAAAGAGGCATAAGAAAAGCTAATATTTCTCTATAATTTACAACCTTATTTTATTCTCACAACAACCCTCAAAGGTAAGTACTATTATTATCTCCATTTTATAGGGGAGACCTTGAAATTCAGAGAAGTTAAATAATTTGCTCAGAGTCACAGTACTAATAAACATTCTAGGAAATCAAGATTCAAACAGATTTTACTGGTTCCTGACTTCTATCTGCTATACCTCATTGCCTCTGCGAACGAAGCTGCAACTTCTAAAGGGAAGAATTGTGTTGCCTTGCAGACATTTCATCCACTAACTGAACACCATTTACTTTAAGGGTGAATGCAGGCTTAGGCAATAGATTTAAAGCTGAAAATTGTTCTAATTTGTAGCCTATCAAGCCTTTTTCAGTTCTTTTCTTTTCCTTCAAAGACAACTTCTAGCTCTGAGTGGATTGGTGTTGTGACATATACTAAGGCAAAGGCTGCTTAATCCATCTTGGCTTGACAGTGGGAGATATGGATCCCCTCATACTGTCATCTCTACACATTTATTCCATTTATTTTTCCCCCTCCTTCCTTCCCTCTCCTCGATCTTCTGTTCTAGCATAATAAGCATAGAGGCAATATGGTCCCCACTTAGGCAGCTCAGACACCTAGAAGCAGTCAGCACAGCATAAATATTACTGATAATTGTGTGGTACAGTAATTGCAAATAGCGGTGATTAATTCTTACAATAATGGCTGTCCTAAGAACAATTGATTTTCCTTCTAGTCATGCCAAGTTTCCCATGAGAATGCTTTAAAATGGTTATTATTATTAGTTTAAGCTTTTGGGAGATGTAGAGGAGATGAAAAGATTGGTGATTACTTTGGATTCATCACCACTAATTCTTCATTAGTGTTGTAATACAAGGACATCTTTGGCATTGCAAGTAGAAGTCAAACTTGGTTTCACCAGAGAAAACCATTAGGCTGCATTTTCTGACCCAAACTGAATAAATCTTTTAATTTCTTGACCATTGACCTCCCCTAGCTTAATTCTGGGACTCTTGGCAGCACAAAGAGAAGATATGGAAAATAATGAAAATGGGTGGGAAGAACAAAAAAAGTTTTTTATGGTACTAATCAAAAAAACTTTTTTCTAATTAACATACATTAATTATCTCTTCCTCCCAGTCATTTGGGGATAGGAATTTATAAGAAATATATGCATGAAAACAATATTTGCTTAACCTATTGACTATGTGTAGAATGTTTATCTTATTCTGAATATTAAGTTCATCACTCCTATGCCTTATTCTTCATATTTAAGCTACTAAAACACAGAAAACTGTTAGTAGTACATTGTGTTAGAGTTATGAATTATTTCAAAATTATTCATTTTTATACACCATTGTAATTTTAGTTGTTCTGCTGGTTTTGCTTACTTCTTCTACATCATATCATATAAGTTTTCTGAGGTTTCTATGAAACTGTTTCCTTCATCATTTTTTATTTCCCAGTAGTAATCCATTGCATTCATATACCATATTTTTAAGTCCTTCCTCAACTGATTAGTGTATCTTTAGTTTCCAGTTCTTTGTCCTCAAGAAAAATGCATATATATATATATATATATATATATATATATATATATACTTTGAATCTAATTAATAAATTTCAAGAATTGAGGAATTGGGATAGAAAGCCAATAAAATTTTGATGGAATACTAACAATACAAGTATTTGCATTTGGAAAATTATAAAATAAATAATAAAACAGAGAAATAGTTGACATATAACTTAAACAATTTTATTTTTGTCTTTTTTTAAATTTTCACAAGTTGTGAAAGCCTATCCTAAAAAGAATGATGATTTTAAACTCAGTAGAGTGTTTTAATGTGTTTGAATTCCAGCATTTCCATTTTCTATATGCATGTTTCCACACCTATAAAATGAGGATTACATTTTTTCACTCTCTACCTTTTAAGACTATTGTGAGGAAAATTGATTTGAAAGTTTAAGGCAATATACACATCCACGTTTCCCCTTGTAGAGCCTTTGCATGAGTCAGTAATGAAGCAGCACAGTGAATGAAGAAATTTTTCTCTGTTAATATTTTTTTCTCTACATTAGACTTGTCTCACATTAAGAGTATTTAAATCTGAAGTAGGTCTGAGAAATATATATCTTTATTCCCCAAGTAACATAGACAAAAGCCTGGAAATTAGTAGGCTTCAACAGCCTCTACTGGGTACTTTGAGCAGGTCAGTGTCAGAAATGAAAATGAAAATTAAATATTCCTTTTCCCTAGTTGGCTACCTATATTTGAGTGCTAGTTCTCCAGATATCTCTGTTCTTGATAGAACAATTGATTAAGTGAATATTGGAAATAACTTATCATTATCATAATTAATGATCAATTGAGACCAATTATTCATGCATATATATTCATTTAAAATACTAATTATGTCTAAAGACTAAACATGGCTGCTCACAGCATGAAAGATAAACTATTAAATTAATTATTGACATTTCTATTGTCCTGGCAAATTCTTTGATTTGAATTAAATTTTATATATATATATATATATATATATATATATATATATATATATATATACATACACTGTCTTGAATATATCTACTATTATTCATAAACAAATGATACTCCAATACTTAAAGGAATCTAATTTTGGGAATTTTCCTTCAATAATACAAATTTCAACCCATCCTGTAATTCTTATTCATGTCCTACCATAGATTTGCAAATGAAATTATATAAATTTCCACAAATATTTTTATATATCACAAATTTTGCATTCACAACAGAGACTCAAGCTGAGGAAAAAATGTGATTTCCTCCACAAATTGACACCTCTAATTAATGCATAATAAACAATTTAAACTGACAAATTTTTTATGTGTCCTATTATAAACACAGAATCCTAACTCTTGTGTATTTCCTTACTTTAATTCATTTGTCATAAATTCTCTTTTCTTTGTACTTCCATCAATATTGCATTTGTGGATTAAATATAGAAGAAGTGCTTAACTCTGTGTCTGTGTATGTGTGTATATGTGTGTGTGTGTATATGTGTGTGTGTATATGTGTGTATGTCTGTGTGAAGGAGTCTTTTGGATGAAACTTATAGATGTCTAAGTATATACATACATATACATATATGCATCTACCTATAATCAATTTCATAATTAAACACAATGACACATTTCTTTTAAAGATGAGTGAAAATAAAGATTTTTTCCCCTCCTCGCCCCCCCAGTCACATTTAAGGACCCAAGGAATTTTTCCATGGACCTACTTTCCAGTCAGAATTAAGAACCCTTAATGTATAGAATGTATAGAAAAGTATAGAAATGAACTTGTAATAGGTCATTAGAAAATAAATCAATGTTTTTATTGTGATTTTGATGATAATGATGACAGTGATTTACTAATTGAGAGAAAGTAGGCTCATCTCTTATGTGGTATTAAACTTTTTATTTTTCTATCAACATTTTCATTCCTTTCTAGATAGAAGGTAGCAGAGATAAAAATTAAAATAGTTAAAATTGTTATAAGCTTATTGATCAAATATTATATATAAGTTGTTTAAATGATTTAATTCTTATAAGTCAGAAATATGTGGTGTTGTATTTCTTTTTATTAATAACAGCAAGGATGTATATCATTTTCGTTTGTGCTTTTGGCTAAGTGACTTGCTCAAGGTCACACAGCCACTAAGTATCAAATGTCTGAGGCTGGATTTGAACTCAGGTCCTCCTGAATCCCAAGTCAGTGGTCTATCCACTGCACCATCTAGCTGCCCCTCTAATTATTATAAAAACATATTCAAATCATCCATTTTAATTAAGATATTTAGCAAAAATGTTTTATGTATTTTAAAAAACCTCAGAGTTTTCTCTTTGGCTATATAACATTTTTTTATTATGGTAACCGAATTTAGTATTTTTTTTATCTGGGCAAGAATATTTACCTCCCTTGAATGCCCTGAAATCATTGGTCTATTAAGCCATTTAAGTTAGTCTCTTGTTTGCCTATTTCCTGAAGAGATTGTGATATTTGACCTATGCTCTTCATCCAATAAGAATTGAACCCAAATAAGGATTGGATAGTTATTAATGTAGGGGACTATTCTGAAATATTAACCCAAAATTTCTTTTGACATATTTTTTCTTATGTGATATTCCTATAACTGCTACCTCAAATACTCTTTGGTGGGGATAGATGGATAGGGGTAGACTATGCCAGTTTGGAAGTTTTTCTCCTAAGCTAGAAAAACACAGATATGAAATAATGCTAAATTAAATAAATGAATGAATGAATGAATGCAACAAAAAATCTTCTGCAATTGTAAAAGAAAAACTAGACTCAGAAAATGGAAGCATTATGTTGGCCATAAATTGAATGAAATCTTTACAAATAAAAAATCAAACAAAAGAATCAGAGAAAAGTTGGCAAATCACTGAATAAATTGAACATCCTTGAAAGGAATGTATTTTTCCAAATAACGTGAAAATAATGTAACTCTTATAGTACAAAAAGAGAGGGAATGACAGGGAAAATTCCTGAAAAAATATTGTAAGTAAAATAATTTCTTCTTCAGGTGGTGTTTAATTTAGTATTTATTTTCACAGTTTTGTCTTAAATGAGAACTGGCACATTGATAAATCCAGCATAAATTATCTACTTGAATTTTCTAGAAAAATTTCAAACAAGGAAAAAAGGAAGCTTATTAAAAATATTAGTTTCTCGCTTTGATTGCTAATGACCATTTTCTTGTTTAGAATTCAAATACCCAAGTCAAGTACCAAAATCTAGAATCATAAAGATCTTCTCATTTATGATAACATTTATATAGTGCTTTCCATTTGAGTCATTTTGTATTTATTATGAATTGCTTCTCATGCAACTTATGAAAAGGTCTAAAGGTATAGTTATTACTCTCAATTTTACATATGAGCACAATGAAAAGTTAAGTTACTTTCTCATGGACACCTAGCAAGTCATTGATGTGGTTTAAATCTAGATAACCACTTACTCAAAATCCAGTACTTTCAACTATACATTCAATAAAGCAAATAACATTTGGATGGAGAAATGTAAATATTCAGTGTAGCTATTGTGAGATCAGTAGGTAAAGTCAGGTCAAGAATCTGAAGGGGTCTGCTGTCCATAGTGCTGAATGTGTGTGTGTGTGTGGGGGGGAAGACTGCAACCTGAAGAAGTGCACATTCGAATGTGTTCTAAAATACTTTCTTCCCTCACCATGAGATGTTCTACCAAGAGAGAGTGGAAGGTGGATATAATGTAACAGTGAATATATAATGTAAAGACTGGTACAAATCTGTTTGAAACCTATAGAACCATCATGGCTTCTAAGACAAAAGTCAACTTATCTAAGGCTTTTTAATTGCTTGAATAACTTGATCACTCTGCCCACATATTAATAGTGAGTCAGGCAGCCATACCTCAAGTCTTTCTAACTGATAATATACTTCAATGTTTATGCTATCTATGCCCAGTTAAGCCATTGCTTTGGTGTCATGTCAGAAAATCCCCTTCAGTGGGGTGTTGAAGGCTTCTGCTAAACTAGGCATACAACATGAAACCAAAGAAAGAGGCTGGGGAGCTCCAGATTGATTATATAAGTAGTTTAATAATCAAAATGAGATACTCATACCCAGGCAGCAGTTTAGGATGATGGTTAGATAACATATTTGATTTCTTACAAACAACCCCCCCGAAAAAAAAAAAAACTTCTGCAGTTATTGTAGAAGTATAGATGGACTGATATTTTGAGGGTTATTCTGCCCATCACTAGGTTTGTGTCCCAGAAACCATATGGGTAACATATCAGTGCTCTTTGGCTAGAGTCCTGGTCATGCGAAGCCTTAATACTGGTCACTGTTGTCATGCCCCGGTCACTGTGTTTTAGCTTGGCTCACATTAATCATAGTTTTCATTGTTAAGGACTCGTTTATTATTATTTTCATTATTATTATTATAATCATCATCATCATTATCATTATTATCATGATCATAATTATCATTATTATGATTTTCACTGATTGATAGAAACGTTTTTGCTAGGAAATTCATATTTTTCATTACCTTTATTGTGAAAGACTTTTGCTAGTAAACCTACATCATGGATTTCACTGCTTAAGAGGTTTTCACCAATAGGGACACTCCCACTTGAAATATTATAGACATTGATTACAGAATATTTTTATTTAGAAGCACCTTAAATAAGTAGTTTGATTCTAGTGTCTTAAAATTTTTTTTTTGCATTCCTGCAAAGTCAATGCAATATAGAGCAGTTCTTGATTTTAGAAAAACATGAATTCAAATACCACTTCTAGCAATTACTTTGTGACTTTGGAAAAGTCACTTAATCTCTTTGAATTCTCAGTTTCTACATTATTAATGAAAAATTCATAATTAAATTGGATTAAATTGCCTCTAAAGAATCATATAGTGCTAAATTTATGATCTTATGAGCCTATTATTCTCAGAAAAATCTGGGAGAAATTAATTGAGAGAGAACATAACAGCACTAAGTTCCCTGACCTAAAAAAAGAAAGCTTAGGAAAGAGTTTCTAAGGATGTTGTCTCAGAATTCAAGTCCTTCTCAATTTAATTACCAGTCTTTAGGGACTTAAACAAATTTGTTTCTTCTGTTTCCCTCATATCAGTTGCAAATGGAAGTTCTGTTTAATTTTACAAAATTTCTTTTCATATGCATCTAATTAAAGTATCTGTAGAGTCCATCATGTTGTGCTCAAGTTAATTTAATGGTTGGGGAAAAAATCTAATAGCCCACAATTAGATTTTCCTGGTGAATGTCACAGGCATCTATTGATTTTTTTTAAATTAGACATTTTTGTTAATGGATTTGTACAAATTAAAATCTGACTAACAACTAGTGCTTCTCTGGCAGTATTCAGGATACTTGCTGGGAATTTGGCAAAGCCCCTTGATAGAAATGTTGAGAAGTATGTGCTTTCAATAACAGATTCCATGGAATTATAAAATGAGATGAGAAGTCCTGCTGGTAAACTTTACAATTTCTTGCTTTCCTCCCCCTGCCTTTCTTTTAAAAATAAGTTCCATGAGACTTTTAAGAGGAACTGAATCCCTATAAATAGTATACAAATAGCTTCATCCAGATTTACAATAATGAACATACCAGCTTTTTTTCAGCTAATCAAAGGAAGAGAGCCCTAAACAAAGAGTTCTACTCCTGCCCCAGCAGATAACAGTATGCTTAAACTGCAAATAATATTAAATAATAGCTAAATTAGGCCTCTAAATTATAAATGAAGCAAATGAGAAGGGAAATGACTTACCTACTAACAAACAGATGGAGAATCAAACCTGTAACAAGTTTTCCATTTTCAAAGCTACACTCATTGACTTACATTATAGTGCCATCCCCCTCTCCTAAAAGTTATAACTAGGGATTCTTTTGTTTCCACCTGAAGCAAAAACCTAAAAAAAAAGATAATTTGGCAGGTAATTTGGTAATTTAGGAGACTGCCAGTGATTTTCAACTGCAGGTACTTTAGCACTTTAGATATGGTTTGAGCTTTGTCCCATGAGGGTTTGAGGCAAGGTAGGTCTGGGAATCAGGTGCTAGAGTTATGGGATCCTAGACGTAGTGGAGGAAAGTCTAAGGAGAGTGGTCAGAAGGTAGGAAATGAACTCTCTTCGGATAGAGACATTTGGGGGCCAGAATTTTATTTTCCTGAAGTTGATTATGGACTTTAATAAAAGATCAGAGTCACTGAGGATGGTCTTTGGATTTTAAAAACTTCTGAAATTAGACTGAGAAGGGTCTGAAGTCACAAAGGAATTATGTCTTTAGAAGGGCTTATTCCTATAAAACAAAACAGTTTAAATTCATTTTGGATTCATGGTTGCAACTAAATAAAGAACAATTAGAAGGAAGTTCAAAGGTTTGACCAGAGTTCCTCAAGATCAGTGTCTTGTCTTAGAGGAAGTTGAAGAGGATACCAAAAATAGGGAAAAGAGAAAAAACCTTGGAAGTTTGGCATACTTTGAAGAAAGCAAATATATATCTTTTGAAATAGCTCAATCAGTGCATGCTTTCCCTTTCCCACCTCAGAAAAAAAAAAAGAAAAAGTTTTTTTTATCTGTACTGCCTCTGATCTTGCCTGGCATCTCTTGGAGTTTCATCATCCCATCAGATAACATAGAGAAGCACAAAGAAAATCAAGAATTCTCTCCACCATCATTCAATTGTCAGAAAATTCCATGGCCTCTTTCTTTCATTATGCTGATAAAGCATAAAGATAAGGCACTGAAATCCAAGGTAGCAAAAGACTGCTTTCTCCCCAACAGACTCAACAACAAAAGTAGTCTGTATTTAGATGGGATTTTTGGATGTTGTACGTGTTGTTAAAAAACAAACAAAACCTGCAGAGTGACTCTCTGGCTTTCTCCAAAGTGAACACCCATGTTTAAATCATGTTTTGTATATGGCCTAAATGACCTTGGATAAGTCACTAGGTATTGAGTTCATCATCCCATAAAAGGAAGGAGCTATAGACATAGTGGTTCCTGATGCTGCTTCTCCTTCTCAATCTGTGATCCTATTATCTCCAATTCATTTTGTTTTTCAGTATTAGTCTTCTCCAGGATACAGGGGTAGTTAGTTGGTTCAGTGGATGCAGAGCTGGGCCTGGAGTTAAGAAGATTTGAATTCAAATTTTATTTGAAACATTAGCTGTGTGATGCTGACCAAGTCACTTCACCTTGTTTGCCTCAGTTGACTCATCTGTTCAATGAACTGGAGAAGGAAATGGTAACCTATTTGAGTGTCTTGCCAAGAAAACCCCAAATGAGGTCATGAAGAGTCAGATAAGCCTGAAAAATGACTGAATAGCAACAAGCAAGACTATTTTATGCAAATCTTACATTACTAAAGTAGGAAGGGAGCAGTGATTTGGAGTCAGTACATCTAATTCCAAATCTTTAGTATTATTCTTTTAGCTGGATAACTTTGGACAGAATCATTAATTTTTATAGACCTCATTTTCCCCATCTGCAAAATGAGTGGGTTGGATTAGATGGCCTTTGAGGTCCCTTTTATCTCTAAATCTAAGAATTTAGCCATCCTTAAAGGTCTAATTCACTTTCTACTTTCCCTATCAATTCTCTCCTGACTACTCCAATATTATTCATCAAAACATAAGATTTAGAGTTCAAAGGAGGAACATTTTACATTTTATAGTACCCATAGAGGGAGAAGTGCTATCATGTAAACAGCACATATTAACGGTACAACCAATGTTCTCTAAAAGCAGATCCAACATTCTCTTTTTTATGGCATATTAGAACTAGAAGGAGACATGGAGATTATTCGTCTAACTCCCCTGTTTGATAAGTGAAGAAACTGAGTCTCCAAGAGCATGAGTGATTTGATCTAGGGCTAACTACTGGAAGATTTAAGATTCAAGTCCAAGTCAAAAGGTAGTCAAATAGCACAGTGGATAGACTGCTGAGCCTGGAGTGAGGAATGTTTACGTTCAGATCCAGTTGTGTGGTTTGAGGCAAATAACTTAATCTCCATATGCCTTGTAAAATGATGATTATAACTTGTTTACAGAGATGTGAGGAATAAATGAAATAACAGTTGTGAGGGGCAATTAGGTGGTACAGTGCATAGAGCACTGGTCCTGGAGTCAGGAGGACCTGAGTTCAAATCCAGTCTCAGATACTTAATTATTACCTAGCTGTGTGATCTTCAGAAATTCAATAAACCCATTGCCTTGCAAAAAAAAAAAGAAAGAAAAGAAAAGAAATAACCATTGTGAATGTTTAATGATCCCTTTTCTCTTCTTAGCTCCAGTGTTTATTTGACTATATCAATGGATTTTCCCCCTCCACTGGGTTCCTCCAGCACTAAAATTAGGCAACAAATAATTTAGCACTTAACTATGGACTGTCCTGTTTGCTATAAGTTGAGTTGTTTGCTCTTTTGAACAAACTTACTCCCATTCTACTCGATCATAATATCAGTTTCTTGAGGCCAGGAATCATGTCCTTTGCTTCTGTTACTCTCAAAGCACACAAGGATAAAGTAGGTGGTCTGAAAATACTTTTGTATTGATTGATTTACATCTTGACAAATGAAAATGTCTCTGTTGAGTCATTTCTCAGTCAATTAAAATGAAGAAAACTCCACTAGGAATATTTCTTGACAAAGTGTTTTCATCTCCCACCAATCTCACTATCTTTTTGAGTAAGCATCAGCTTGGGGAAAGAAAACTGTCCTTGTTACAGTTTCTGTTTCACAGGGAGCAGTTCCAAAAACAAGGCAGGCCAATGAGCTGAGCACCTAAATTTTTTTTAAATTTCCTACAACTTTCCATTGTGACAGTATCACCCTGAAATTGGCTTCTGCCAACTCAACTAATCAGTGTGTAAGGTAGCAGGAGGCAGGGAGCAAAGCTAAGTTCTGGGCCTCAGAAAGTAACAGACTTCTTTTTAGAGCGATATGCAGTGAGGTCAGCTTACTCAAGAATGTCCTGCTAAGAAGGTTTCGATTTCCATTGACAACCCAAATCTTAATTCTTTGTACAGTGGAAAGGACTTTGGAATCAGCAGGCAAGATTTTTTCCTTGTTTCTACCATTTGATAACTGTATGCTCACAGGCATATCACCTGAGTCTAATAGATAAAGTGGAAGATAATAGAATTATACAATTTCAAAGTTGTATGAGATTTCATTTTGAGTTCACAATCCATCAAAATCCTCAAGTTTTTTCACAAGAATTACTTATAGTTATTTCTTGTATCTGCATTTGTATTTGTACTTATTTTTGTATTAGTTTATTTTTTAATTCCACAGGGCTTTTAATTTATTTGTATTAAATTTAATCTTCTATCCTATTTTGAGATTGTAATTTTTGTTTCAATATTAGTAACATGCTTCTGTTCTTCAAACTCCAATTATTCCTCATTTTTATGTCATCTCTGTTGTTTAAGTACCTCAAGGGAACCATATTTTCATGCTATTAATTCTTCTTTTATCAACTTTGAAGTCAGATTTTTAAAAAACATTTCTGAGTGCACATAATACATTCTCTCACTAATAACTCTATGCATACACATACAAACACACATGGATAGCTGGAGAGATTTCATTAGTTCATTCATTCATGTAAGCATTCATCCACTCAATTAATCATTCATTCAAAAAAGATCTAACTTTGGCATATACTTTCCGGAAATCTACCCACATTTCCAACTTGAAATTTCCTTTCTCTATATGTCTAGTGCATGTGAAAAAGGAAATGCAATTATGGCATGACTCATTCTGGCATAACTTATTCCTAATGAATCCATACCAAGTTGTAAAGCCTATGACTTCCCTAAGTACTTCAAAATCATCTCTTTAATAATATGGTCTAGAATTTTGCTAACAATTGGTATCAAGTTCACTGGCATACACAGTTTGAAGTGGTCAGCCATTCATTTGTCCATCTCATTCTTGATTGTTCACAGATAGGTGATAAAGGTCCTATTCATATCACAACTTTTTTTTAATACTCTTAGAAAAAAATTTGCTAAGCCTGATAACTTCATTGAGATAATGCTCACTTTCTTCTTCTGCAGATTTACTATAGCCCTACTGATATATCTTTCATGAGGTGATTCTATTCAATTCAGTAAGTTTTCAGTGCTCTGTAGAGCACTGTTAGGCATTAGTATATATGTGTGCCATAAAATTTAGATAAGGAGTCATTCCTGTCATCAATGAGCTTAAATTTTAGTTTGGCCAAGGATGAACACATAAGCACATATATATGTGTATGTGTTTGTATATACAAATATACATATATATTTAACATTTACAATATATTTATGGATGTATATATTCACAGAGAGATGCATACACATACACATATATAATTGAAATATAAAATAATAATTTGTGAGGTGAAATTTCATATGTGAAGTCTGGCATATAATAAGCACTTAAGAAAAGGGTTTTTGACTGAAATAAAACAATTCTAGAAGAATTAATTTCTAAAAATGTTATAATTAGACAAAGAGAAATAGGATGAAGAGGAAAGAGGAAAATTGATGCCTTCAGTTATAACTTTGGGATGAAGGGAAAGGATACATATTAACAGTTACTTTAAATCAGAATTTTATTTACAGGTCAATAGAATTTTTAAATATAAATTCATACCTCAAATGACATGGAGGAATTTATGGAATAAAGGGATCTTATATTTTTTGGTTTGTAGAGAAGTACCTTTTATTTTATAATAACCATTTTTATATGATTTTGTTTTCCAAATTTGAATTGCAGTTTGAATTGTTCCTAAAATTTTGAACTCCTGAATAGGCATACTATCTTGACATAAAATAGAACACTATATTGACAGGCTTAACCATTAGGCAGGAGAACATGAAATGGATCTTCTTTGATCATTCTCCCTCCCAGACTGCATCTTATAAAGAACCATCTTTGGAGACAGGGAGCAGAAAGCCATCAATAGCCTTCCCATTAGCAGGACTGCATAATCCATCTATTTTAAAGGGCACTTAATACTATGTTAGGTTTTGGGGGAGCTGTTCACCTGAGAATACAATCTCAGAGGCTGGAGTATATTTCTTCAGCAAGTAAATCTGGTTAGAAATACCTTTAACTACAAGAGTATTAAACTGAAACCAATTATTTACCGAGTCAGTGGAATGAAGCTTCCATCAATTTGGTAATAAAGGCACCTGCAGGGTGTTAAGGTTGTTATTGGCCCTGTCAGAACTTCGTTCCAGAATGTAAATTTATTACCACTTATGCATAGCTGGCCAGTGGGGTCTGGTGGCTAATCAATATTGTGCTGATGATCAGCTGGAGATTAACTATAACCCTCAAGAAAACAGAATGGTAATGTGTCTGCACATAGATTGCTCTTGGCTTTTACTTATGTGGGGCTCCAGTTCTCATCACAGAATGAAGGAAAACAGGTATTCATAGAAAATGGGTTCCCAGAGAAACAGACATAAAAAAGAAAGTATTAGAAGGATCATGTCTCTCTGACACTTGACAAAACAATAACATTCTCTTTGTGAAAAACTATTTAGAGATAGATTTCAGAGATACACAGATGAGGATATCTAAGAAGTAGGTTATATGTTTTTGGTAGCAAACACATGTTCCTGCACACACTACTTCTGAATATAAACAATACAGAATTACAGGATCAAAAATCTGATCCAGGGTAGCCAACCATTTGATACCTAGAATAACCTTTGAAGTATTATAGGAAAAACAACTTCCAGACCAGTAGTAATCAACTTTACAAAAACGGAACTGCATATTTAAAATGTTAGTTTTAATAAAATCCTTCCATTAAAAAGAAAGTAGCAATTCTTCAAAGGCTACTTCTCCAATTCCCACTTGCATTGACAGGCTCAGTACTCAGAGGGAATCTTATAGGATATAATAGTGACGGACTATTTCTAGTTTCTAGTACTAACACTAATGAGCCCCCATCTGTGTGCTTTCTAATATTATTAGTTAGTAAACTCACTTAACTCTAAAAAAGAAAATGGTATTTATTAAAGCACTCAGTAAGAATAATTCATATAAAATACTCATATAAATTAAAGTACATTATCCCTTTGAAAATATAAGGACCCTGAGAAGAATAGAATGACACTTAAAAGTTTAAATGGTAGTAAGATACTGGCAAGAACATATTGGGAAAAGGATACCTAATAGTTGCTAGTAACTTTTTAAAGTTTTACTTATTTAAGGCAATGGGCTTAAGTGACTTGCCCAAGGTCACACAACTAAGCAATTGTTAAGTTTCTGAGGTCACATTTGAACTCAGGTCCCTCCTGACTCCAGGACTGTCCTATTCACTCTGCCACCTAGCTGCCCTAATAGTTACTAGTTAAGTCCTCTTCTCTCTTCTAAGAGTCTTCATGAAGTACTCCTTAGCTATGGTTCTCAATTGTTCTGTAAGAGTTGGGCTTTTGTTGAGTCCACAGGTACATAATAAATCCACTTTTCTCTGGCACAAGGAGGATATATTCAATGGAGGGGGAAGAAAGGAGAGAGAAATTTTCTCTTTTACCTTAGAGAAGCTCCATCTTAGGATCTTGTTTTGAACTAGAATTGTAAATTTCCATAATGATATAGTATATGACTAAAGTAGACTCATCTAGCCTAGGGAACTGCTAAAACTGTTCTATTAAAAGCTTCTGGTGTCATGATTAGTTTGTTTAATTAGTTAGTCCAGTGTCACTTTTTTCCATTGACCTTTTCAAAAAGAAATTACTCCCATGTGTAGATAATCATTTTGCACATCATTTCAGTTGACTGAATGATTTATTGATCCTGTAAATCAATCAAAGAAGTGTTCTTACATGATAAGATTTCATAGGTTAGATCAAGGACTCTTAACTTGTGTGCATGCATGTTTCTGTGTATGACTCTGTGTGTGTATGTGTTTGTGTGTGTGCTATAGATCACTTATCATTTTGATAATCTTGTAAAGCCTATGAAAGCCTTCAAAGAAATTTTTAAGCTGCATAAAATAAAATAAAAAGGATTACATAACAAATAGTTATATTGAAATAAGGATGCATTTTTTCTCATTCAAGAACAATAACCTCTTAAAATAAATCCACATTGCCTTTTAGAGTTTATGGATCCTAGCTTAAAGGATCTTAATTGAGAGAATATAACCTATAATTCTTTCACCATGTTCAAGAGGAAAAATGAAATGGTGACCCACTTCAGTGTCTTTGCCAAGAAAACTCGAAATGTGATCACAAAGAGTCAGACAGAAGTGAAAAAAATGACTGAAGAACAACAGTAACAATTTCTATGGATTCTCATCATGACTAAAAGTATAGTGATAGGTTGGGAGGGAAAGGGTAAGGGATGAAGGGGAATAGCTGGTGTAAAAAAACAAACATTGATATCAGTAAAATGTATTTTAAAATTCATTTAAATACAGCATACTGATGGAACTAAGTTCAGTCATGACAGAGAAGTCTGGGGAAACAACGTGGGTTTCACCAAAGGAGGAGAGAGAAATGGGGGTTCTACATAGAGAGAAGGATAAATTAGAAAACTAGGGTCCATAGACAGTCTAAAATGACTATTTCCTCTACATTGCTTAACATTGAACCCTGCATTTAGATAGTGTCCAAGATACATTTGATGATCAATATTTAGGGTTTATTACTACTGTTTATAGAAGTAGGTTGGGGGCGGCTAGGTGGCACAGTGGATAGAGCACTGGCCCTGGAGTCAGGAGTATCTGAGTTCAAATCCGGCCTCAGACACTTAAGAATTACATAGCTGTGTGGCCTTGGGCAAGTCACTTAACCCCATTTGCCTTGAAAAAACCTAAAAAAAAGATATAGAAATAGTGTCTTAATGTTTATAATGTGCTTATAAGGTATTTAAAGGTTACAAAGTACTTCACAAATATTATTTCATTTTATGCCCAGTGAGGAAGGCATTATTGCTATTACTGTCTTTCTATACATGAAGAAATCAAGTTTCAGGGGCAGCTAGGTGGCACAGTGAATAGAGCACTGGCCCTGAAGTCAGGAGTACCTGAGTTCAAATCTGACCTCAGACACTTAATAATTACCTAGCTGTGTGTCCTTGGGCAAGCCACTTAACCTCATTGCCTTGCAAAAAAAAGGAAATGAAGTTTCAGAGGTGTTAAGTGTTTTGTCTGTCACAAATTCAAAGAGATAAGATTCAAGAAACAAATATCTCTGAGTCTAGGTTTGATGGACTTTCCACTATACCATCTTTTTTCACATTCTCCATATGTTGCTTGGAGACTATGTATATACTTCCCTAGAGAGACTCCTTAGTTCTGAGTCTCAATGAAGCTAGCAATATCAGTCCTATATTAAGGAATTTTGTGTTTTCATCTTCTTCCCAGAATTTTTTTTCAATTTTTTTCTCAAATATTTCAGACTCTATTGACAAATTCTCTTCCTCCAACTCAGTAGAACTTCCATTTTTGTTCAATTGTTTCAGTTATGTCTGACTCTTCTTGACTTCATTTTAGGATTTTTTGGAAAATAATACTGGAGTATTTCCTTCTACAGTTCATTTTACCAGATGAGAAAATGAAATCAAATAGGGATACATGACCTGTCTAAGATCACTCAGCTTATAAGTATCTGAGATCAGATTTGAACTAATTAAGATTATTCTTCCTTATTCCAAACCCCAAACTCTAGTCATTGTACCTCCTAGCTGCCCCAGTAGTAATTCCAAGTCTATGTTAGTAGAAACCATTTATACCTTTTTTCCTGCTTCCTGGGGTTGGTTCTTCAAACAGTTGAAAACATGTAGCTATTCATTCATTCAATCCATATTTCTATATCGTTTCAACCACAGAAACCTCCTCTTTTGGCATAAGATACTAAATATCCTCTTTGAAGGAGCTACAAATATAGGGACAAATGAGATGGCTGTCTTTTGATAATATAGGAAATTCATGAAAATGCTGCCAATAAGAGCTAGTGACTTTACTATGGTTAAAAATAATTCAATTCATCCTGTGGAGGGCCCCCCTGTAACCCAAGGATTGATTAGGACCACAGAATAGAGAATGGCAGCTGAGTTCTTTACCCTCAGCCCCCAAACTATTCCCATGAAATGAAGATTAATTCTTTTTTATTGGGTTGATGAAATAACAATCTGATCATAAAACATAAGAGAACAAGAAGTTGACAAACTATGTGTTTGATTAATTGCCTTAATAGATTGTAGGTGCTGACTGAAGAGATTTCTCTAGTGCTCATTTTTCAGTGTTTAAAAATTTTAATACAAAAAAGCATACACAAACCCAGAACATCAACACATACCAAACCACACATACACCTAACAGATGGCCTCCAAGTATTGCAAGTGCGGGAATAAAGTTGTAGAAGAAAGGATGATTAGAAAGATGTTCCTTTCCTACCTGATTCCAAACTAGGTGATTAAGCATTGGGATTAGAGAGGAGTAGTATTCATTAGGATTTATTAGCAAGCTATGGATAGAACTTTATGGATGTACCAAAAAATATACAAATTTGAAAGCCCTCAGACATTTTTTTCCTCTTTATTGGTGGCTTTTCATTTTGTGATATCCTGATTTGACTTGTGAACCTAAAGAATGGAATTTCTCTTTCCTCTCAGTTTGCAGGGGTCAGTAACCCACCCTGTTTAGTAACTGATATATGTCTTCTTCATGTCCAGGATTGACTTGAAAAGCAGACCCTGCTCCTGGGTTCCTGATCTTATTCTTGTATAATTCCCAATATTTATCTCCATTTCATATCCCAGACTGGCAATTTAACTTCTTACTTGATCACTTGACTTGATCTCTGGCAAGCCAAGTGATCTCATGCTCTGTTGTTGAGTCGTTTAAGTTGTGTTCAACACTCTGTGACCCCATTTGAGGTTTTCTTGGCAAAGATACTGCAGTGCTTTGCCATTTCCTTTTCCAGCTCATTTTACAGATGATGAAATTGAGACAAATAGGATTAGGTGCCTTGCTCAGGGTAAATATCTGAGGAAAGACTTAAACTCAGGAAAATGAGTCCTCCTGACTACAGGGCTGGAAGTCTATCCACTTTGCCACCAAGATGCTGGACTATGCCCTAATTCTAATTTACTCTGCTATGACAATTCATTAGAGAATATTCAAACTCCTAATGTAAGGAAAATGCCTGCCTCCCATCCCCAAAACACTTGAAATCTGGTTCAAATGATGTCTTCACTTCCCTGCTTCAAGACTCTGGACTTCTTTTGGTGTGAATTACTCTCTAATGGTTCAAATGATAGCACCTCTATGCCTCAATAGACAGTTTCAGAGCTTTCTATTTGAGGATAGAGAGAGGAGTCATCTCTACCTTAAACTAATGTCACTACCCTAGTAATGAGTTTCTCTGAACATAGATAAAGTTAGCTCCAGGACAATAGACAAAAGACTAGCTGATGTGCTTCTTTCCTATCATGGTAGGACCCTGGTGTTTCAGGTTTTGTGTCTTCTTCCAATGTTTTATGTTGTATTATGTTGTCTGAATGCAGGGTGGTATTTTCAAGTTGATTTGTTAGTACCTTCATTCACACCTACCAAAGCAAAATAGCATGAGCAAATGATATCTTTGTTTCAGTATCACCACCATCCTCATTCAGTTGATTGACAAATTTTGCTATCACTCTCCAATTTCTTTCTAATCCTCTGTTCTCTGCCTGCATACAGTCTTCATTCTAGGTACTTATAATCATTCTTGTTTAAGCTATTTCAATAACATCCTAATTAAACTTTCATTTGTCTTGTCTTTTCTCTCTCCAATATATCCTCCAAACAACTGCCACAATAATAATACTAAATTATAGGTTTGACCTTGTCTTTCCCCTACTTAAGGATCTTCAGGGGATTCCCTATTGCCTCTAGGATAAAATGGCAATTTCTTTGCTTGGGGTTTCATTTAGTTAGACATCAAGCAAAACTTGCCCCCTCTCTCCCCTGCAAAAACTCCATGTTCAAACCTGCCAATGCCTTTTCAGACCCATCATATACCTCCTGCTTTAGGAAACCCAGAATTCCTCTCTCTACTTAATTTACTGTATTCTTCTCAATCAGGTAGGAAAATCCCCTTCAGGTTCTATTCTACAAGGAAGACTTCCTGAATTATACCAATAGCTACTGGACCAAGCTAATCACCCTGACACTGACTGCTTTGGCCCTCCAAGTCTTTCACTTTGCTCTGGAGCTTCAAACTCCTCTATGGGTTGTATATGCTTATATAGTATGAGTTCTCTGAAAGCAAGATTATCTTCTTTCCTTATTTGTAACCTCTATATTTATCACAGTGCTCTGAATATGCTAAGCAGACTCAATGCTTTTATATTTATTCATCTATCTTTAAAATCTTATTTCTTATTGCTTTCATGCATATGCTCTCCATTCTAGGAAATTTGTTCTGCTAGCTATTCCCCATCTTTGCCATGCTATCTCCTGGCTAAGTAATTTTGCATAGGTTGTTACTCTTGCCAAGAATGCAATCCTTCCTTACCTCTATCTCTTAAAAATGTCAAATGTCTTCTAGTCTCAATTCTCAATTCAGGTACATCCTGAAAACAAATACTTGCTTTGTTGCAAAAATTGTTATCTGCAAATTTCAGAACCATATACCCTTCAATGAGACAGATATTTAACTCCTTTGAAAATTGTTTCAGAGGGATTAAGTGACTTGTCCATAGGCAGTGTAAATGTTTCAGAAATTGAATTCAATGCCAAAGGAAGTCAAGCCCCTCCCCCATTTTTGAGAGCTGGGAAGGAAATTCTTTTCCCTTAAGTAAAGATGGAACCAACCAAGATTGGCAGTGATTGAGTTGAGGCTTTTTATTTATATGTGTTTCATTTACATAACATGATTCAGAAAATAAGCCTAACATCCTATGCTGAATGGAGGAAAAGAAAAAAAAGCATTTATTAAACACCTATGATGTACCAGTGTGTTAAATATTTTACACACATTATCTCATTTGATCCTCATGACTTGCCTGAGAGATGCTCTTATGAACCACATTTTACTGATGAGAAAACTGAAGCAAATACAGATTGTTTAGCTTAAGTTCACAGAGCTAGTAAGTATCTGAGGTCATATTTAAACTCAACTTCTCGTGTCCACAAACCTAGGATTCTGTACTACTGGCCTTAGAATTTGGAAGACCTAGATTCAAATCTTCAATAGATATGGGATCTTGAACAAGTTACTAAACTTCTCTAAGTATTGCTTTCCTCATCTGTCAAATAAAAAGTTGAGGTTGAACAGCTTTCTGAATCCTTCCATCACACTAGCTCTTGATTTTTAGAGAGCCAGGGTTTGATCTTCTGGGAAATGTCCTTTCTAACAAAGGAAGAAAAATACTATGAAAGAATTAAATGAAAATCCAGTTCAGAATTTGTGATATCATTTTAACTACTAACTGCAGTTGCACTGATAACAACTACAACTTCAACTTATATTACTCTAATACTTTAAGGGCACTTTAAAAGACTTCATAATGTATTTGAAGTACTTTAAGTGCTTTAAAACAGCAATTTTTCTTAGAACAATCCTGTAAGTAACATAAACCCTGCTTGCGACATTTTAACCCTATTCCATATCTAGCACTGTTTTTATTCATACAGATCACTCTGCCTTCCATATCCATTTTACAAATGAAGAAACAGAGGCACAGCCAAGATATGCAGTCTGCTCTGGGTCATATGAAAACAAACCTTGAAATTTGAAAGAGGCCAGGTCTCTCTGGACTCTAATTTGAATGTTTTCAAGTATATATTCTTAAAGCTCTTGAATTCTTTCAAATGAAGATGAATGGTGTATGGCCTCTGGATGGATATTGAAAGAACTTTTGAATGAATCTCCACCCAGCTTTCTTGGACTTTCAAATACTAAGAGGAAGAACTATAATGGAGACCCAGAGCTAGCAACAGGGGTGGGAAGGGGATCTGTTGGAGGAATCAAGGACCTGGACAGGGCAAAAAAGAGAAGGGAGGATGTTAGCAAAGAAGAGCACACTGCCTCTCAATGAATGTTATTACTGACCAGGGATTAGTTAATAGCCTCTTATCTGATTATTTTCAAATTGTGTTAAAGAGAAAACAATTTCCTGAAAGGTATTGCTATGGCAACAGGGTCTGCCTTCCAAATAGCATTCTTTTTCCAGAAACATGCCTTTTGTTTTCTTTATGCTGACTGCTATAATTAAACAGAAAAGTAACATAGTAGAGAGGAAAGAGTGTTTGACTCTGAATAAAGCGAAACATGGTTTTATATTTGACCTCTGACACTTAAGAATTGTGTGAAGATGGATTACTTTAAATTCAGTTTCCTAATCTGTTTAATGGTGATTAAACCTGTATCACTAACTTACATGAAATTGTATGACAGGGGAAGTACTTGGCATATCTTAACTTCTATATGTGAATATCACTTCTTATTTCCTGTAAAAAAAATTCCCTATTTCTTATTTCTGCAAAATTTCCACCTCTTCTTTTCAATGCTCCTCTATACTGGAATTGACTCAGTAACCCCATCATTTTTTAGACCATGTAAATTGGATGGAAGAAGTAAGGCATGAAAGTGTACATGGTAGATTATAAAAAATGGAACCATCAAAGTTAAAACACTTCATTTTTCAAGGTATATTTAACTGCCCATACACTTAAGTGGCATTATATTTTCTACCTCTTCTTTTTCTAAGCTTTTTTTAAAGGCCCTAGATCTGAGAACCATTTGTCCCTCTGGGAAAAGATCCCACTTTTTCCCCCTACTACAATTCTCCTTTCCAGGTCTAGACTAATCTTGACAAATTCATTTTACCTTAAATTTCCTTAAATAAAAAATGAATAAGAAAATAAAGCAGTATCCACTACAGGGGATTATAGTGAGCAAAATTCTTTATTCACTGTAGAATACTATAGATGCATGAGATGGACAGAAGGAATCAGGCAAGGATATATTGAATCATAATCACCTCAAATTTGATAATTCAATTCAGTAAGCCTTAATTACATGCCTTTTATATATCATATGCAGAATGAGGTATTGAAGATACAATGATGAAAAAAATTGAAAGAGTTCCTGCCTCCAAGGAGAATACAGTCTACTGGAAGAGCAAAGATAGAAACAAATCTCTGGCAAGGCAGAGTACACCCAGATCTCAAACTTGTGGTGATCAGTATAAAGACAAGCCAAGAGAAGACTGATGATCTAGATGAGGGGAGCCCAATCATTTCTGAGCAATGAAGGACAGTGGGGTTTATTTCCAAGGAAAAATCCCACTCAAATGTGGGAGATGATCAGGCATTTCATTGGAAGGGAGTGAGGTTTTTTCAGGCTGATCAAATTATATTTGTATTGTGAGGCATTACTTAACTAGGAAGTTAGGAGTTTTCAGTTGAAAATTCATATGTAGAAGGTTCTGGAGAAGAGGTCAAACTAGGAGAATTAGGCAGGATGAGGAAATATTCAGAATTGAGACAATCTGTTGCCCAAAAGAATAGGCTCAGAAAGCATAGGAATAAATGGAGTTTACCTTAAAAAGTTAAACAGTATCTATATACAACCATCAGTAAGCATTATATGAAATGTGAATAAACTAGCAGGATTTAAAATAAGATCAGGAGGGAAGCAAGGATACCCATTTCACCACTTTTATTTAATATTATATTAGAAATGTTAGCTTTAGTAATAAGAGAAGAAAAGGAAATTGAATGAATTGAAATAAATAATGAGGAAACAATTCTCTTTGCAAACAATATGATGGTATACTTAGAGAACCCTAGAAAATCAACTAAAAAGTACTTGAAATAATTAGGAACTGTAATAAAGTAGTAGAACATAAAATAAACCCATACAAATCATCACAATTTCTATATATGACCAATAACTCCCCAAAGCAAGAGATAGTAAGAGAAATTCCATTTAAGGTAACTGTGGAAAACATAAAATACTTGGGAATCCACCTCCCAAGGCAAACACAGAAATGTTATGAACACAAATTTGCATGAAAATGCTTATCACTCGAATAAAGACAAATCTGAACAATTGAAAAAAGTCATTTGCTTATGGTTAGGACAAGCTAATATAATAAAAATTACAATTCTTCCCAAATTGAATTACTTATGCAGTGCCATACCATTCAAACTACCAAAAACATTATGTTATAGAGCTAGGAAAAAATAGTAATAAAGTGCATCTGGAGAACAAAAAGGTCAAGAATACCAAGAGAATTAATAAAAAATGCAAAGGAAGATGGTCTAGTTGTTCTAGATCTAAAACTGTATTATAAAGTGGTAATGATCAAAACTGTCCAGTACTGTCTAATAAATAGATATGCTATCTAAGAAATAGAGAATAAATGATTATGGTTTCTCATATAAGAACTCACAATTTGATAAAAACTGCTGGGAAAAACAAGACAATAGTTTGGCAAAATTATCAACAAAAGGTTGAAATGGGTTTTAATCCTAAAGGGTGATACCATAGACCAGTTAAGAGAACAAGAAGTACTCTCTGTTGGATCTATGAAGAGGGGAGAAGTTTATGGACAAACAAGAGATAGAAAACATTCTAAATTGCAATATGGATGAATTAGACTATATAAAATTTAAAAAGCTTTTACACAAATAAAATGAATGCAGCTATGATTAGAAGGAATGCAGAGATCTGGGAAGCAAGTTGCACAGCTAATTTTTTCTCATAAAGGCCTCATGTAAAAAATACGTAGAGGGCTGAATCAAATTTATAAGATCACAAATCATTTTCCAATTGATAAATGGTCAAATGATATGAACAAGTAGTTTTCAGATGTAGAATTAAAGTTATTTATAGTCATGAAAAATGATGCAAATCCTTATTGATTAGAGAAATACACATTAAAACAACTCTGAGGTACCACTGTATACATTACTAATTGACTAAGATGACAAAAAAAGGAAAATAATCAATGGAAAGGATATGGGAAAATTGGGACACTGATCCACAATTGGTGCAGTTGTGTAATGATCTGGAGAACAATTTGAAACTATGCCCAAAGAATAATCAAATTGTGTATACCTTTCCATCCAGTAATGCCATTACTAGGTTTATATCCCAAAGAGATCATAAAAAAGGAGAAAAGACTCACATATACAAAAATATTTATAGGAGCTCTTTTTATAGCAGCAAGAAATTGGATATTGAGGGACTCCCTATCAATTGGAGAATAACTGAACAAGTTATGGTGTATAAATGTTATAAAGTATTAATTTTTTGTAAGAATTCACTTTAAATAAGTAAGAATTTCATGAACTGATGCTAATAAAAATAAGCAGAACCAAGAGAACAATATATACAATAACAACAATATTGTGAGATGATCAACTATGCTGGATGCACCTCCTGTTGGCAGATTAGTTATCAAAAACAACACTGAGAGACCCAGTTTTGGAAAATGTCATCCACATACAGAGAAAAAAATTATGGAGTTTGAATGCAGAGCAAAACATACTATGGTTACTTTTTAAATTTCTTTTATTTTTTCTTTCTTTATCATGATTTTTTCTTCCTCTTAGTTCTAATTCCTCCTTCACAACATGACTAATATGTAACTATATAAAACATGATTGTACATCAACAATTTTAACCAGATTGTTTACTGTCATGGATAGAGAGGAGGGAAGGAAAAATGGTAGAAAAATAATGGAACTCATAAAGTTGCCAATAGATGAATGTTTTAAACTACCTTTGCATGTAATTTAAAAACATATTTAAGAAAAAAAAAGCTCAGAGAGCCATTAGATTTTATTTTTCAATCTTTTTTTTTTCTGGTTTATCCAAATAGCCTTGCTCATTCTCTTATTCAATTTGCCTCAGGGAACTTTCCTATCAAATTAGGGGAATATATCCTCAGTGGGCTTTTGTAAGGTTTTCAAAACAACAAACATTTAGTATCATTTACTATATGCCAGGTATTGTGCTAAATCTTAGAGATACAAATACAATCCCCTCCACCTCCCCTCCAAAAAGACAGCTTCTGCCTTTAAATAATTTCCATTTTAATTGTGTAAGTTGAAACTTTAAAGGGAGCTGAGGGTGAGCCTGGACCATGGAATGGTGAGAAGTCTAGAGAATAAAGTAAAATTGTTGTAAACCCTTGCTTGAAATGGAGGCTTCAACAGGAACTGGAGAAAAAGAACCTAATTTTTAGATGCTTAAATTGTTTCCTAAAACCTTTAGAGATGGTGATTTTCTTGGATAGAAATGAGCACAGAATACTGTGTTATTCTCCTAATGCCTATAGTTGAGAGCCAGATGTCTATTCATTGGATGCTTAAGGTGAGAGTAGCCATTGAGATTTCAAGATGAAAAGTTTCTTTCAAATATAGAATTAATATCATTGAAATTATAATTATCTTCTATGAGCAAGGATGTTGTTGGAGTCATCCTAAGAAGAGGGAGGATATTAGAGGTGAAATAACATTGAACTCAAAGACAGATGATCTAAATTTGAGACCTTGGACAAGCAAATTCAATTTTCTAAGTCCTTTCCGTCAATTAAAGATAATAATACTCAACATATCTATCTCACACACCATGAGTATACTACTGAAGCACATGTATAGTCCCAGGAAAATCTGCCCAAGGGTCAAAGTCTATGGTAGCCATTCAAAAACTCAGGAGTTCTTGAGCTACTCCCAGACTGAGATATTTACTTTTTTTTAAGCAAATAAAAAACAACAACAAAAAAATAACAGATCATCTTGCCATCCAACCAGGTGACAAGACTTTTTTTCCAATAACAGGCATTTAATGAAATATCATAGAAAGAAAATTAACAATAAATATTTTCCCCAAAATAATCCCAAGGAACATGCTCTCACAAATTTAAGTAACATGAATGAAAAGGCTTGAAAATCCTACAAAAGATCCATGGAGGTAGATTTCAGCTTTGGCTTCCTGCTGGTGGTAGTGGTGGCAGGGAAATGGTGATAATTTTTCTTTATAAATAGAATGGAAGTCTCTACTACTTCTAAAAAGACTTCAGTTTCAACACTTTTCATTAAGGAGGTAGGATCTTCACACATCCCATATGAGTTTCGGGAAAAGTCTTCAACTGCTATTCTTTATAAAAGTATTCTCCATTTCTAAAGGCTATTTTTTTGGTAAACACCAACCTCATCAAATAGATATCAAATATACTCTAGGAGTATTTAATTTGTTTTTGAGCCTTCATATCTAAATAGACTAGAGTTCCAAAGTCTCTATCTGGTAAAGAGAAAAATTCCTTTAATCTCCTGCATATTTCCTTATGGTGATACTGCAAATTTACTGGTCATTCTTAGAGGTTATCTTCTTACCTAATACTGTCTAGGTTGGAGTTCTTTTTCAGTTCTCCATGTTTTCTCAAGAAATTAAAGAAAAAGGAGAAAGGCAAAAGAAAAAAGATTCAGGCGGAACCATACCACAGTAACATTCCTCATCTCAATCACTTATTCTAAATCGCGGACATTATTTTGTATATAAGACTGTCAAACTTCTTAAGTCTTAAGCTGCTCTGTTTAAGGAGGGAAATTTGAAGTTTTATAATATTATATAAATTTGAGCTGGCATTATTGTGTTATTTTATTAACTTTAGACTCCTATGAAAATTACTCGGGTATATCTATATATGAATACATATACACACATATATGCATATGCATGCATAGACAAATGCATATTTTTCTGTGCTCATGTATCCATATGTATACAAACATATGGATCTAATGCAACTCCTGAGTTCCAGTGTCTCTCATCACTTACTAGTCATTTCAAAGTAGATACCTTCAGCAAGTCTAATATATAATTTAATATTTTCCCTGTGAAATCAGCACTTTTCCTAACTGGTTTTGCTTTTGCTGACAGCATCAACAATTCTTCTAGTCACTCGCGTTTTCAATCTTAGTGTTATGTTCAAATCTTCACATTCATCTTCCCCTTTTTCTCTACCCTCCAACATATTCAATCAGTTTTTAAGCCTTATCAATGATACTTCTTTTTTTAAAACATCTTATTTTTATTGATATTTTGTGATTATTTTATGTCACATTCATATTTTAATAAATCCCTTTAAATTGTTTCCAGCTAGCTAAACTTTATAGCAAATATTTTAAAGGAAAGGAAAAGAATAACAAGGAAATAGCAAGCATTCATTTTTGTTTCTACAAGGGAAGATAACACTTATAACTCTTGAGAATTTGTATTTGTCTTAGAATATTTAAAGGGTTGAATATAGGTGAAGAGTACTTTGAGATATGGGTATAGGACAAATTACAAAAAGAAAGAGAGAGAAGAGAAGAGAAAAGAAGGAAGAAAGAGAAGAGAAAAGAGAGAGCAAATGAAACAGAAAAAGAAAGAAGAAAGAGACAATGAGAGAAAGAGAGAAAGAAAGAGACAAAGAGAAAGAGAGAGGGGGTGAAGGAGGAAGGGAAGAAGAAAGGGAGGAAGGAAGGAAAAGAGTGATGGAAAGAAAGAGAAAGAAAGAAAGAAAGAAAGAAAGAAAGAAAGAAAGAAAGAAAGAAAGAAAGAAAGAAAGAAAGAAAGAAAGAAAGAAAAGGAAGGCAGGAAGGCAGGAAGAAAGGAAGGGAGGAAGGAAGGAAGGAAGGAAGGAAGGAAGGAAGGAAGGAAGGAAGGAAGAAAGAAAGAAAAGGAAGGCAGGAAGGCAGGAAGAAAGGAAGGGAGGAAGGAAGGAAGGAAGGAAGGAAGGAAGGAAGGAAGGAAGGAAGGAAGGAAGGAAGGAAGGAAGGGAGGGAGGGAGGGAGGAAGGAAGGGAGGAAGGAAGGAAGGAAAGAAAGAATTATAGGACTTTTGAGACTTCCGGCCAAGATGGCAGAGAGAAGACAGGAACAGTTCTAAAGTCTCCTGATCTCTTTCCCATCTATCACATGAAACAAACCTCTTAAAAGAAATCCAACCCACAAAACCCAGAAAGAAAAGCCAGGAGAAAACATCTACCTCAGGATTTGTCTCCAGCAGCAGCCTTGGCAGAATTCACGCAGGTGAGTCTGGGATCAGAGGGAGGATCAGCCCTGAATCAACCAGAATAGCAGCTGAATTGCTTTGTCTGAGGGCCCAAGAGCTGGACCTGCTGGATCGGAGGTGGGGCTAGATGGCAGGGGCTTGAGTCAACTAGGAAGCAAAGGAGCTGGTGTTGGTGTTATCCCCTGGGAGATTGTGGACAGGGCTGGGGGGGAGAGTTCTGGAGCAGGAAAGCTTCAGACACCATCCCTGGACTCCTCTGATCTGAGAAACTCAAGAGTCCCATTACAACTCAGATTTTTCCCTAACAAACAAATGCAAACTACTTTCGGCCTCAGGGACAGTTGTGTGAGCTGAAGAACCAGCCCAGCTGAGAAATGACCTCAGGCCAGGGTAAAGCCCACAATTGATTGAAGGCAAAAGAATTCAATAGCTCCAACTCCTCCCTTCAAGCAAAGGGAGAAGGTCTCAATCAAGCTCACAAACACTCCAGAGAAAGCAACCAACAAGGGACAGTTAGGTGGTGCAGTGGATAGAGTACCAAGGCTGGAGTCAGGAGTGCCTGAATTCAAACCTGGCCTCAGACACTTAATAATTACCTAGCTGTGTGGCCTTGGGCAAGCCACTTAATCTCATTGCCTTGCAAAAAAACCTAAAAAAAAAAGAGAGAAAGCAACCAACACCTCCTACTAGCCAGCCAGAGAAACTGCACTCAGTGAGTAAAGCCTTTAGCGATCCCAAGACCCTGTGAACCAGGCAGCCCCCAAGTCAGGTCTTAGCAAAATGAAGAAGGGTCAGCAGAAAGGTGGACCCATAGAAAAATTCTTGGAAGGGAAGGACCCTACCTCAGAGAGACCTGGAACCTCTGAGGAGAATACAATCTGGTCTTCAGCACAGAAAGACTTCCCTGAAGAAATAAGGAAGGAGCTTAAAATTTTGGTAGAGACAATTAATACCTATCAACAAGAAAACAAAAACTTAGAAAGTACAATTGGACAAATATAAAAGGAGAATAAATCTCTCAGATCATCAACTGGACCAATGCAAAATGAGAATAAATCTCTCAGATACTCTATTGGAAAAATACAAAATGAGAATGTTTTCCGCAGATCTTCAAATAGGGAAAAGCAAAATTAATTCTCTCAAAACCTCAATTGGTCAAATGGAAAGCTCTTTCAAAAGTAGAATTGACCAATTGGAAAAGGAGTTACAAAAGGCTAATGAAGAAAACTCTTCCCCCAAAAAAAGAATGGAGTCTACAGAAACTAATGACTCCATGAGACAGCAAGAATCAGTTAAACAAAATCAAAAAATAGAAAAAAATAGAATCAAATGTAAAATACCTCATCAATAAAGCCACCGACCATGAGAATACATCGAGGAGGGGAACCTGAAAATTATAGAACTTCCTGAAAACACTGAAGAGAAAAAAAGGCTGGACTTAATATTACAGGATCTGGTGATGGAAAACTGCCCTGAGATCATGGAATCAAAGGGCAAAGTAGTTATTGATAGAGTACATAGATCCCCACCAGAAAAAGATACTAAAATGAAAACACCAAGGAATGCTGTGGCCACAATCCAGAACTATCAGGTAAAAGAGAAAATCATGCAAGCAGCCAGAAAGAAACAATTTAAATATCAAGGAGCCACAGTAAGGATCATGCAGAACCTGGCTGCATCAACATTAAGGGATCAAAGGGCCTGGAATGAGATATTTCGAAGACCAAGGGAGCTTGGAATGCAGCCAAGAATCTACTTTCCCACAAAGTTGAGCCTTCTCTTCCAGGGGGAAAAGATGGACATTTAACAAAATGGAAGAATTCCAAAAATTTCTGATGAAAAGACCAGAGCTAAACAGAAAATTTGGACATCAAACAGGAGGTTCAAGAGACACATGAAAAGGTAAAAAAAGGGGTGGGGGGCAGAAAAGAAAAAAAATGCAATCCAGTAAGTTGAAACTGGCTATATCCCAGCATGGGGATAAAAAGATTCTCATAAATCTTGAGAATTGTAACTCTAACAGAAAGAATATACCTATCCAGAAAGGATGGACATTCATGACCTATCCATGACACTGCTATCTAAAGAGATGTAACTGGCTTTAACCCCACTTGGGAGAAAGACTCTAATGACTCTCAGGAATTTTGACTCTATTCGATAGAATATACTGAACTAGAAGGGAGAGACACTCAGAATTTTCTATGACTTAGATATAATGATCTAAAAAACACTACCTCCTTAAAAAGGGGGACAGAAAAGAGAGTGGAGGAGGCAGGGGATTGAATGGGGTAAATCTCATTATACTAAGGGGTATAAAAATACCTATGGTCTTAGAGGGGAAGTAGGGAGGAGATGAGAAACACCTGAATCTTCTTCTCATCAGACTTGGCTTAAAGTCAACTTACACATACTCAGTTAACTTATATAACATCTACCCTTTCAAGTATTTAAAGGGGAAAAGGGGAGGGGGAACAGAGAAAGGGAAGGGGAGTTGGGGAAAAAGGGGGCAATAACTAAAGGAAGGGAAGGGAAAAGGGAAAAAGGGAAAGGGGAAAGAAAGGGGAGGGTGTGATATAGGAGGGCAAACACACTGAAGGGGGTGGTATTCAGAAACAAACAACTGGGGAATATGGATAAAGTGGGGAGAAAGGAGGAAAAATACAAACGGAGGGAAGATAGCATGGAGGGCAATAAAGAATTAGAAATCATAACCTTGAATGTGAATGGGATGAACTCTCCCTTAAAAAGTAAGCAAATAGCAGAGTGGATTGAAAACCAGAATCCTACAATATGCGGCTTACAAGAAACTGATTTGAAGCAGAGAGATACATATAGAGTAAAGGTAGAAGGTTTTAGCAAAATATATTTTGCTTCAACTGAAGTAAAAAAAGCAGGGGTAGCAATCCTTATCTCAGAAAAAGCAGCAGCAAAAATAGATAGCATTAAAAGAGATAAGGAAGGAAACTTTATGGTCCCAAAAGGTACCATAGATAATAAAGTCATTTCAATATTGGATATATATGCACCCAGTTGGACAGCACCCAAATTCTTAGAGGAAAAGCAGAAAGAACTACAGGAAAACATAGACAGAAAAACTCTACTAGTGGGAGACCTCAACCTCCCACTATCAGATCTAAATAAATCGAATCATAAAATAAATAAGAAAGAAGTTAAGGAGGTAAATAGATTGTTAGAAAAACTAGATATGGTAGGCTTGTGGAGGAAACTGAAAGGGGATAGAAAGGAATATACCTTTTTCTCTGCAGTACATGGAACTTATACAAAAATTGACCATGTACTAGGACATAAAAACCCAATGATCAACTATAGAAAGGCAGAAATATTGAATACATCTTTCTCAGATCACAATGCAATAAAAGTCATATGCAATACTGGGCCAGGGAGATATAGACCCAGAACAAATTGGAAACTGAATAACCTCATTTTAAAAAATGAGTAGACCAAAAAACAAATTATAGCAAGAATTAACCATTTTATCGTAGAAAATGATAATAATGAAACAACATACCAAAACCTATGGGAATCATTCAAAGAGACTCTCAGGGGATATATTAAAGCTCTAAATGCTTACATGAATAAATTGGAGAAAGAGGAAATCAATGAACTAAACATGCAACTAAAAAAATTAGAGAAAGAACAAATCAAAAATCCCCAATTAAATACTAAATTAGAAATTCTAAAAAATAAAGGAGAAATTAATAAAATCAAAAGCAAAAAACCTGTTGAATTAATAAATAAAACCAAAAGTTGGTATTATGAAAAAACCAATAAAATTGATAAACCTCTGGTCAATTTGATTTAAAAAAAAGAAAAAAGAAAACCAAATTGTTAGTATCATAAATGAAAAAGGTGAACTCACCACCAATGAGGAAGAAATTATAGTAATAACTTGAAATTATTTTGCCTAACTCTATGCCAATAAATCTGATAATATAAGCAGTATGGATGAATATTTACAAAAAGTTGCCCAGGTTACATGAAGAAGAGATGAAATACCTAAACAACCCTATCTCAGAAAAAGAAATTCAACAAGCCAGTATTGAACTCCCCTAAAAAAAAATCTCCAGGGCCTGATGGATTCACAAGTGAATTCTACCAAGCATTTAAGGAACAATTGATTCCAATTCTATATAAACTCTTTGGAAAAATAGGGAAAGATGGAACTCTGCTGAACTCTTTGTATGAAACCAATAGGGTGCTGTTACCTAAACCAGGAACAGTTAAGACAGAGAAAGATAATTATAGACCTATTTCCCTCATGAATATAGATGCAAAAATCCTAAATAAAAATCGTAGCAAAATGATTACAACAAGTTATCACTAGGATAATACATTATGATCAAGTAGTACTTATTCCAGGAATGCAGGGTTGGTTCAATATTAGGAAAACTGTTAGTATACTCAATTATATCAACAACAAACGTATCAGAAATCATATGATCATATCAATAGATGCTGAAAAGGCTTTTGACAAAATACAGCATCCATTCAGATTAAAAACACTAGAGAGTGTAGGAATAAATGGACTCTTCTTTAAAATAATTAGCAGTATCTACTTGAAACAATCAACAAGCATTATATTCAATGGGAGAGGCTAGAGGCATTCCCAATAAGATCAGGGGTAAAACAAGGGTGCGCATTATCACCACTACTTTTCAATATTGTATTAGAAATGTTAGCATCAGCAATTAGAGAAGAAAAAGAAATTGAAGGAATTAGAATTGGGAAGTAAGAGACAAAACTATCACTCTTTGCAGATGACATGATGGTCTACATAGAGAATCCCAAGAAATCATCCAAAAAACTACTGGAAACAATTAGCAACTTTAGCAAAGTTGCAGGTTATAAAATAAACCCTCATATATCCTCAACTTTTCTATATATGTCTAGCAAGAAACAGCAGGAAGAACTAGAAAGAGAAATCCCATTCAAAGTGTAAAATATTTGGGAGTCTATTTGCCAAGACAGACTCAGAATGTTTTTGAAAACAATTATAAAACACTTCTCAGATTTAAATAACTGGGCAAATATCAACTAGTCATGGATAGGTAGAGCTAATATAATAAAAATGACAATTCTACCAAAACTAAACTATCTGTTTAGTGCCCTACCAATCAAAATTCCAAAAAATTAGTTTAATGAGCTAGAACAAATTGTAAGTAAATTCATATGGAGAAATAAAAATTCAAGAATTGCCAGGAATTTAATGAAAAAGTGAAAAAGAAGGGGGCTTAGCCCTACCTGATCTAAAATTATATTATAATGCATCAATCATCAAAACTCTTTGGTATTGGCTAAGAAATAGAGTGGTGGACCAGTGGAATTGACTAGATGTAAAAGCAGAAGATGATTATAGTAATCTGCTGTTTCATGATCCCAAAGAGTCCAGCCATTGGGATAAAAACTCCCTCTTTGATAAAAACTGCTGGAATAATTGGAAGTTAAAATGGAAGAAACTTAGATTAGACCAACACCTCACACCCTTTACCAAGATAAGATCCAAATGGTTACAGGACTTAGACATAAAAAAGCAACACTATAAGCAAATTAGAAGTTCAAGGACTAGTTTACCTGTCAGATCTATAGAAAGGGGAGCAGTTTATGACTAAGGAAGGGTTGGAGAATATCACAAAAAACCAATTAGATGATTTTGATTACATTAAATTAGAAAGTTTTTGCACAGATAAAACCAATGTAACCAAGATCAAAAGAAATGTAGTAAATTGGGAAACAATCTTTACAACCAATGATTCTGACAACGGACTCATTTCTAAAATATACAGAGAACTGAGTCATATTTTTAAAATAAAAAGCCATTCCTCAATTGACAAATGGTCAAAGGATATGCAAAGGGAATTTACAGATGAGGAGATCAAAGCAATCCATAGCCATATGAAAAAATGCTCTAATTCATTAATTATTAGAGAAATGCAAATTAAAGCTTCTCTGAGATATCACCTCACACCTCTCAGATTGGCCAATATGGCCAGGAAGGATAATGATCATTGTTGGAAGGGTTGTGGGAAATCTGGGATACTATTACACTGTTGGTGGAGCTATGAACTCATCCAACCCTTCTGGAGAGCTCTTTGGAACGATGCCCAAAGGGCAACAAAAATGTGCATACCCTTTGACCCAGCAATACCACTACTGGGCCTATAACCTGAAGAGATGATGAAAAAGGGTAAAAACATTATTTGTACAAAAATATTTATAGCAGCCCTGTTTGTGGTGGCAAAGAATTGGAAATCAAGTAAATGTCCTTCAATTGGGAAATGGCTTAGCAAACTGTGGTATATGTATGTCATGGAACACTATTGTTCTATTAGAAACCAAGAGGGATGGGATTTCAGGGAAGCCTGGAGGGATTTGTATGGACTGATGCTGAGTGAGATGAGCAGAACCAGAAAAACACTGTATACCCTAATAGCAACATGGGAGTAATGTTCAACCTTGAAGGACTCGCTCATTCTATCAGTGCAACAATCTGGAACAATTTTGGGCTGTCTGCAAAGGATAGTGCCACCTGTATCCAGATAAGGAGCTGTGGAGTTTGGACAAAGTTCAAGGACTATTCCCTTTAATTTAGAAAACAGCAGATATCTTATTGTCTGATTTTGTTACCTCTTAGACTTCTCTTCTCCTCTTTAAGGATATGATTTCTCTCTCATCACACCCAATTTGGATCAAGGTACAATATGGAAACAAAGTAAAGACTGACAGAGTGCTTTCCATGGGGCAGGGGGAGGGAAGCAAGATTGGAGGGGAAATTGTAAAACTCAAATAATATCTTTAATAAAAGGAAATTTTAAAAAAAAGCATAGGACTTTTATGTTACAAAAGCTCATTCCAGAAAACAAATTTCCACATGAAAAATGGATTAAAATATGAATAATATCAAATGAAGCCTCCACACAGATATTAAAACTATATATCTCTGAAAAGAAAAGACAAGATTGAAACAAGTTTTCAACTGGAGCAATCTTTGGAAGATCTTCAGTGAAAGTCTAACTCTAGGGGCAGCTAGGTGGCGTAGTGGATAAAACACAGGCCCTGGAGTCAGGAGCACCTGGGTTCAAATCCGGTTTCAGACACTTAATTACCTAGCTGTGTGGCCTTGGGCAAGCCATTTAACTCCGTTTGCCTTACAAAAAACTAAAAAAAAAATTCTAACTCTGGAGGAAAAGGGGAAGTAAAGGCAGTTAGGTGGGAGAGTGGGAAAGCCAGTGGGAGACTTTTAACCCCAATGCAGTTCAGGTCTGGGCACCTAGACAATAGCCCATGTCCCAAGAGTTAGATACCAATTTGCCTTGAGGGTCCAAACTCCAAACAAAATCTGAACTTTGGGAATACTGGTGTAAAAGGCAGGGCTGTTGGGAACAAACCACTGCACAGGCAGATCACAGACATAAAAGGGGAAACAAACTCTGCATAGATAATGCCTGGGTTGCACAGGCAACATCTTGTCCAGTAATAAGGCAGGGATCAGACCCCATCTTCAGTAAAAAAGTTTAGATCAATAGTCCCTAAACCCAGGGTCAAACAATCAAAATAGGCAAAAAAAAATTAAAAAGATGCTAATCATAGAGAGCTACCATGTAGATAAAGTTGATAATTCCAACTGAGAGGAAGAAAACAATTAAAAATTTACTACTTGGGAAATCTCAAAGTAATCTGTAAACTGGACTCAAATCCAAAACCTCATAGAAGACTTTAAAAAATAATTAAAAAACAAATAAGAGAGGAAGAAGGAAAATGGAAAAATGATGAATGAAAATTATGAAAAATTGCGATGGCTAGTTGGAGCAGTGGATAAAGCACCGACCCTGGAGTCAGGAGTACCGGGTTCAAATCTGTTTTCAGACACTTAATAATTGCCTAGCTGTGTGGCTTTGGGCAAGCCACTTAACCCCATTTGCCTTGCAAAACCTAAAAAAAAGAAAATTATGAAAAATAGACTAAAGATATCAATTCATTTAAAAGCAAAAATAACCAAATGAAAAAAGAATGTAATTTCAAAATTAAAATTGAGCAATTGTAAAAGAAATGCAATTCATCTAAAACTCATTCAACCAGCTGGAAAGGGAATGAAATTCAGCAAAAAGTAAAATTGACCAACTGGAAAAGGAAACACAAAAGCTGACTGAAGAAAATAAAACCTTAAAGATTAGAATAGGACAAATAGAAAACCAATGAAACTCTGAGATACTAAGATTCCTTCAAACAAAGGGGAAAGGCTGAAACAATTATAGAAAATGTAAAGTACTATTAGGAAAAACAAACAACTTGGAAAATAGATCCAGAAATGTTAATTTACAAATTACTGGTCTACTAGAAAGCCTAAATCAAAATAAGAGCCTGTCAAATATCTTTCATGAAATCATAAGGAAAAATTGTCTAAATCTGCTAAATGAAGAAGACAAAATAGGCACTGAAAGAATGCACAGAACTATTCCAGAAAAATATGACAATATAAAACTTCAAGGACTATCATAACCACATTCCAGAATTATCAAATGAAGGAGTAAATACCACAAATAGCCAAAAAAGAAACAATCTAAATCATAAAAAAAGTACAGTAAGACTTACACAGCCTCGGAGGCTTCAACATTGAAGAATAAAAGGGCCTGGAAAATGATATTTCTAAGGGCAAAGGATATTGGATTACAACCAAGAATTTACTACCCTGCAAAATTAAGCATATTCTGTCAGTGGAAAAGATGGTTGTTAAATGAAATAGAGGTCTTCCAAAATTTCCTGATCAAAGGACCAGAACTGAACAGAGAATTAAGTCTTCAAATACAAGACTCAAGAGATATATAAAGAGGTGAACAGAAAGGGGGAAAAAACAATACCAATGATAATCAAAAATATTAAATTGTATACAACTCTTTGAGGGAAGATAACACTTGTAACTCCTGAGAATTGCATTTGTCTTAAAATAGTTAAAGAATTGAATATACTTGAAGAGATTGCACTTAGAGGATATGGGTATAAGACAAAGTACAGGATGTCCAAGTATTGCTGATCAGACCAATATGAGCTCAGAATGCTCATATTGCATGAATAGTGTAGGAAAAAAGTTGGGGTGTTTACTCTAAACTTATGTATCTCATGTTTCCCTTGACCTACTTTAATTCTATCTTGGTCCTAGAATTCAACATTTTCACTGATGAGGAGGGTTGTTAGGTAGCACAGTGAATAGAGCACTGACATTGGAATCAGTAGGATGAGAATTCAAATCCAGCCTCAAACACTTATCACTTACTAGCTGTGTGACCTTGGGCAAGTCACTTAACCTTTACTTGCCTCGCATCCAGAGCCATCTCTAATCACTGTTGGGAGCTGTTGTAAATTATTATTATCACTACCTTGTGCCTTTGAGCATTAGAAGGTTGTTTGGTTAAGTTCCTTTTCTAAAGACTGGATTAGAGACTGGAAAGGTATTTAGGCACCATTGCTTTGGTGAATAAACCAAGCACTTGGAGCACTTGGAGATCTTGAAGGAGTACTTGTCTCCTTTATAATGCTTGTCCCCTGCTCCTCCAAGGATTGCCTAGGGAAGATTGAAGGAGTCCAGGAACTGAGACTCTACAGTCATCATGATTAATATCTGGTTACTGGACCCAGATGGCTCTGGATGAGAAAGTGAGGCTAGTGACTTAACACAGCACCCCCTCACTCCAATCCAATACACGTGCTTGTCTTGACCTCACCTCCCTGGTCTTCTTCAAAATTGAAGAATAAACATTCTCTGAACAGGGCATCCTATTGTGTCTGTGTCTTCCAAACTTACAATCAAATGTAAAGTTCTTAAGAGAGACTTTCAGAGTGTCCCAGTACTTAAAGTACTCTATAAAGTACTCTTAAAGGCCTTTACTTAATTAAATCAGAAATGACTTTACTCTAATAAATATGGAGGTTTATAGTACCATAGGAGCAGAGGGTGAGAACCTACTTAGAAGGTTTGGAGCTAATGGGGAAGACATGTGGGAGGGACTAAGCTTGGGGGGCATACAATGGTTCATGAAATGAGTTGACTTTGTAAAATGCTTTAGTTCATGAGGATTGTGTGTCCATGGAGGACACTTAAAAAGGGAGTAATGGATAAAGTGATTGTAACTTGAAGTGATTCATGAATCTTGAGAAGTGCATTTCTAATAAGACAGAAGAGGGGAGGGTATTTAGTGACTATGAGGTAGCTGCTTATCAATCAATCAAGCACTCGGTCAATCAACCTTTGATTGATTGTACTTTGAAAACCATGAAAACAAAAAAAAAGAAGGAAAAGGCTAGGCATTAGTGGATAAATAATATCAGGGAATATGTACAAAGACCTAATATAGTAGAAGGAAAGAAGGAAGGGTGTGAAAAATGAGTAAATACTATTCAATAGATTTGGCCTGGAGAGGGCTAAGATATATTCTGAATTGGCTTCTTTCCCACTCTACAGGAAGCGTGGGAGGGGTAGGAAAAGAAAAGGAATAAGGGATTGATAAAAGTAAAGGTGAAGGTATGAGTGAAAGTAAACTGAAAGTTGAAATTTAAAAGAAAAGTTAAAAGAGAAAGGGAGAGATACATTGGGGAGGCGGAATAAGAGGAAAGGAAAGAGAAAAATACAAATAGGAAAATATAACTTTGAGGGAAATAAAGAATTAATAATCTTAACTGTAATGTGATTGAGATCAACTCTCCCATAAAATGGAAGTAGATAGTAGAATGGATTAAAAATCGGAATCCTACAATATGTTGTTCACAAGAAACACATTTGAAGTAGAGATATACAAACAGGGTAAAAGACTGGAGCAAAATAAACTATGCTTCAGCTAAAGTAAAAAAAAACAGACAAAGCAAAATAAAAGAGAGATCTCATTAAAAGGAATAAGGAAACTATATCTTCTTAAAAGGCACCATAGGCAATGAAGTTATATCATTATAAAACATATATGTGCCTAGTAGAATAGTAAACAAATTAATAGAGAAGCTAAATGTATTTCAAAGAGATATTGAAAACAAAATGATAATAACAGGGGAACTCAGCCTTCTCTCCAAAATTAGATAATTCTAATCACAAAATAAAGAAGAAGGAAGTTAAGAATGTGAATAAAATCTTAGAAAACAGATATAATAGACCTCTGGAGGAAACTGAATGGGAATAGAAAAGAATATACCTTTTTCTCTTGCAGAACATGGCACCTATACCAAACTTACCATGTATTAGGGCTTAAAAAACTTATAATCAAATGCAGAAAGGTAAAAATAATAAAGTCATGTTTTTTCAGATCATGATGAAATAAAAATTATTTGTACTAAAGGGTCATGGAAAGATAAACCAAAAATTAATTAGAAACGAAATAACTTTAAATAATGAGTGGATCAGGCAACAAATATAGAAATAATCAATCATTTCATCCAAGAATTGATAACAATGAGTTATCGTACAAAAATTTATGGGATCCAGCTAAAGCAGTTTTTAGGAGAAATTTTATATTTCTAAATGCTTATATGAATAAAAGAGAAAAGGAGATCAATAAAGTAGGTATGCAACTAAAAATGCTTGAAAAATAATAAATTAAAGATACCCAATTAAATCCCAAATTAGAAATTCTAAAAATAAAGAGATTAATAAAATTGAAAGCAAGAAAACCATTGACCTGAAAAAATAACAACTAAGTGTCGGTTTCATGAATAAACCAATAAATTAGATAAATCTTTGGTTAATATGATTTTTTTAGGTTTTTGCAGTGGGGTTAAATGGCTTGCCTAAGGCCACACAGCTAGGTAATTATTAAATTCCTAAGGCTGGTTAATATGATTTTCAAAAAGAAAGAAGAAAAACAAATCACCAATATCAAAAATGAAAGGGGTGAGCTAACCACCAATGAGGAGGAAATTAAGGAGAGAATTCAAAGCTATTTTGTCTAACTATGCCAATAAATTTGATAACCTGAATGAAATGAATGAATATTTGCAAAAATACGGACTACTCACATTTACAGAAGAAGAATAAAATAATTAAATAATCCCATTTCAGAAAAAGAAATTGAAGAAATGATCATTAAACTCCCTAAGAAAAAGTCTCCAGGTCCAGATGGATTTGCAAGTGAATTATACCAAACATTTAAGGAACAATTAATTCCTATTCTACATAAACTATTTTTAAAAAATAGGAAATGAAGGAGTTCTATCAAATTCCTTTTATGAAACCAATATAGTACTGATACCTAAACTAGGAAGAACTAAAACAAAGAAAATTATAAACCAATCTTCCTAATGAACACTGATGCAAAATCTTGAATAAAATTTTAGCAAACAGATTACAGCAAGTTATTACTAAGATAATACACTATGATCAGGAAGTATTTATAGCAGGTAGGCAGGGATGGTTAGGAAAATATTCAACATAATTTAACACAGCAATAACAAAACCAACAGAAATCATATGATTATCTTAGTAGATACTGAAAAAGACATTGATAAAATACAACATCCATTCTTATTAAAACACTAAAGAATATAGGAATAAATGGAGTTCTCCTTAAAATAATAAGCAGTATCTATCTAAAACCATTAACAAATATTTGTAATGGGAATGAACTAGGAGCATTTCCAGTAAGATCAGGGGTAAAACAAGGATGCCCATTATAACCATCACTTTTCAGTACAGTATTATAAATGTTATTTAATAACAAAAGATGAATAATAAATTGAAAGAATCAGAATTGGCAATGAGGAAGCTAAGTTTTCATTCTCTCCAAATGATATGCTAGTATACTTGAAGAACCCAAAAAATTCACTAAAAAAACTACCTGAAACAACAAATTCAGCAAAGAAGCAGTATAAAAAATAAACCCACATAAATCATCAGCATTTCTGTATATGAACAACAAGAGAAGGAGATTGCAGGAGAAATTCCATTTAAAGTAACTGCAAACAACATAAAATACTGGGAAATCTACCTCCCAAGACAAGACAAACCAAGAAACTTTATGAACACAATTACAAAGCATTTTTCATATAGATAAAATCAGATCTAAACAATTGAAAAATATCAGTTGTTTATGGTTAAATTAAGTTAATATAATATAAATGGCAATTCTACCCAAATTAAATTTCTTATTCAGTGCCATACCAAACTACCAAATAACTATTTCATCAAATTAGAAAAAAATAATAAGCGAATTCATTTGGAGCAACAAATAGTCAAAAATTTCAAGGGAACTGATAAAAATAATGTAGAGAAGTAGTCTTAGGGGCAGCTAGGTGGTATAGTGAATAGAGCACCAGCCCTGGGGTCAGGAGGACTTGAGTTCAAATCCAGGATCAGACAACTTTGGACAAGTCACTTAACCCCATTGCCTTATAAAAAGATTAAAGGAAAAAAAGTGTCCTTGCTCTCCCAGATCTAAAACTACTATAAAGTGGCAGTCATTAAAACTGCCTGGTACTGCTTAAAAAACAGTAATGGATCAAAAAAGACCCAGTAGGCAACAACTACAATAATCTACTGTTTCACAATTCCAAAGACATTAGTTTCTGGGATAAAAACTCACTATATGACAAAAATTGTTAGAAAAACTTGAAAATAGTATGGCAAAAACTAATCATAGACACACATCTCACATTCTATATCAAAATAAGGTCAAAATGGATACAGGATATAGACATAAAGGATGATACCATGGGTCAATTAACAGACTAAGAAATACTTTCTGTCAGATTTATGGAAAAGGGAAAAATTTGTGACCACGTAAGAAATAGAGTATATCATAAATTACAAAATGGATGATTTTGAATATATTAAATTTAAAAGTTTTGGCACCAATAAAACCATTGCTGCCAAGATTAGAAAGAAAACAGAAAGCTGGGAAACAGTTTTCATAGATAGGGATTCTGATAAAGTCATTCATAAGATATAGAGAGAATTGGATTAAATTTATAAGGTTACAAGTCATTGGACAAGGGATATGAACAGGCAGTTTTTAAATAAATAAATTAAAGCTTATATCATCATATGAAAAACAATTCTCCAAATCATTACTGATTAGAGAAATGCAAATTTAAATAACTGTGGTATCACCTCACACATATCAGAATGGCTAAAGTGACAAAAAAAAAAAAAAAAAGGAAAATTGTTGTGGCTTACTTCCTTGGGGCCCACAGCAGTGACCTCCCTCCAGGAGGGGAGCTGGAGGCATAAGGCAGTAGTGGCTTGTCTCATTATTCTCAGCTCCCCTCCTGCAGGGAGGTCGCTGCTGTGGGCCCCAAGGAAGCAAGCCACAACAAATGGTGTCAAAATCCGGGATCCCCCTCTGAAGGGCTCTTCAGACTCGAACTCCTCCTTGCTGGCCAAGGTAAGTGTCCCATTTGGGTGGTCTCTTGACGGTCCCCCCCCAGCGGTCCCACGGCTATTAGAGCCCCTTGTAGTCCCTTATCCTAATGAGGAATCTTTCCCCTTCTTCCCAAGATATGCAAGTATGGGTTCTTAAACAACTCCTAAGTTCCAGTTGCCTGAAATGCACTGAAAAAGAATGTAAGATAACACTCCAGGCAGGTTTGGCTTTGACCCCCTGGATTGAAGCTGGTCACATCCTGGATCCTGATGTTTGGGGGCGTGTTTTGACACTTGCCCACAGAGCAGAGGTCCTGGTGGCTTTTCTCCCTTGTTGCCCTTCTATCCCATTGTCACTGCAATACATGCCTGCCTTTCAGGGAGAGAGGAAAAGCCTCAAGATATTTTACAGGCAGCTTCAGATGCAGAAAAGGCCAGAGCAGAGAGCCCATGCCACCTCACTGAGGTCCGCGATGAGGGCACTCAAACTGATGAGAAATCCACTTGCCCCCCCCTCCTCCTAAGCCCTCCCCGGATCCTCCGCCAGACAACCCCCACCCCCAAAGCCTCCTCTTCTCTACCCTGAGTTGCCTCGGGAAGACAGCTGGATCCACCCTCCCCCGAAACATCAAGATGCTCCCCCGCCCCCTCAGCAGATGCTAATGACTTCTCAGATGCCTGTCAGATGAGAGATTTTTCTGGGTCTATTGGTAATCATTACCCGTCCTCCCCTCTCCTCAAGGGGATTTCAGCACTCCCCATCACACTCCTCTTCTTGTTTCCCTCCCCCCAACCCATTCCACAGGTTTATGTAGCCTTTAGAGATGCAAACAAAAAGCACCTGGGCTATGTAATCTACAGTAATGGATCCGTTTTATTCACTCACAGGAGCTCTCCCACCCAGTCTGTTCAATGGGCAGAATTGCAAGCCCTAGCCTTGGTCCTCGCCTGCTTCCCTTCCTTCCCCATTCTAATAATGCAAGGGAGAGGGTTTGCTTGTGTTTTTCCCACAGATTGCACTGACCCGCTGTAGATTCCTGACCCTCTGATCCAACAAGCAGCAGCAGCAGCCCCCAGCCCACCTAGCTCTGTAGCAGCCCTGACCAAAGGAATGCATAGAATATCTCTAAACAACAGTAGATGAAACCTGAGAGGCAGAGGACTGGGGGGGGGGGGGGAGATGATCCCCGCAACCGCCCCGCAGCGCTCTAGGATGAGCTCCTCACCTTGGCAAAAAGAGTGATGGACTTTAAACTTAGAGGACACTTGTCTCTTCACCAACTCCTTGTTCCTATGTTACCCCCAAAGCATGGGTCACCCCTCAGTGCGCACTTATACCCTCTCCCAGATTCTTTTATGATGCATCTCTTTTCGCTGCTCTTTGCCAGTAACAGAACTGCAGGTCTCCCCACACTCTCACCAGAAGAACAAGCATTCACACCATATCCCAGGACTCTTTAAAGTTTCCAATTCTGTTGGTCCTTTGCATATCCGTAATGGGTCCACTAACCCGCTCATTCCAAGGGGACCTTTTCGCTTTGACTCCTTTACTATGAGGATCAAACCCTGCCCTTTTCTCCCTGACACTGGATACCCCCCCACTTCTGGTCTCCACAGATCCCCTGGACCCCATGTAAAAAAGCCCCTGTATGTTTCGTGTTGTTTATTATGTTCATTACTATTACTTGGTGTTTATTATGGCTATCCAGGTCCCCCAGCCCTAAATGAAAAACAAGGGGGGATATGTGGGTACACAGGCTATTCTAACAGCCACGATACAAATCATCTCCAAGTAAACCGCCACCTGGACAGTCTCAGGAGCTGGCTTGCCACCCTGAGAGATAAGGTGAGCTGGAGTCCTTGGGAGCCAAAGTCCTTGGGAGCTGGACATTCCGGCCCTCTAACCAAGGGCACTAGACACACCTGTGCCTTATCATTTCCTCCCTAACATACCCCCCTATCCTGTAATGCAAGACGCTGCCCGTACACACTGCTTGCATCCCTCACAATTACCTTATTATTCTTTGTTCTACCCTGGAAGACCTAACAGTATGTAATAGCTAAGCAATAATAAAATTGAGCTGGAGGCATAAGGCAGTAGTGGCTTGACTCCTTATTCTCAGGTTCCCTCCTGGAGGGAGGTCACTGCTGTGGGCCCCAAGGAAGCAAGCCACAACAGAAAATAATCAATGTTGGAGAACTTGTGGGAGGATTGAGACATGAGCTTGTGGGAGGACTGGGTCATTAATGCATTGTTGCTATAGTTGTGCACTGATCTGGAGAACAATATGGAAATATACCCAAAGAGAAATAAACTGATCATACTCTTTGACCCAGCATTACCAATACTAGGCTTAAATCCAGAAATCATAAAAATTGGGAAAAGTCCTACATGTTCCAAAATATTCAAAGCAGTGCTTTTTGTAGTGACAAAGAATTAGAAATTGAGGGGATGCCCATCAATTGAGGAATGACTGAACAAGTTAATGGCATATGAATGTTTTAGAGTACTATTGTTCTATAAGAAACTATGAATGGTCAGACTAGAAAAGCATGAATGAACTGCAGGAACTTATGCTGAACAAAAGGAGCAGAAGCAAAAGAACATTGTACATTAACAACATTGTGAGTTGATCAACCTTTAGAGACCTAGGAGAGCCCTGTCAGACCTGTTATGGACAATACTATTGACATTCAGAGGAAAACAAAACAAAACAAAGATAAACCTATAGAATCTGAATGAACACTACATTCACTTTTTAAAAATTTCCATTATGTTTTTCTGTCTTCTCTCATACTTTTCTTTCTTTTCCTGTAGTCCTAACATCTCAAACAGAAAATGACTAATCTATAAACATGTTGAGTACAAATGTATGTATAATGTTCACCAGACTGTTCACTACAGAGGGGAGGGGATGGGAAGGGAGGGTGGAAGGAAATAATGTAACATAAATATAAATGTGCATGTGGATGAATGCTGAAAAACTTTCAAAACATGTATTTGGAAAAATAAAATAAAATTTCAATTGTGAAAACAAAAAGAAAAATGCATTTCTTATTTTCCTATTTTATTTATTTCTTATTTTATTTATTCTTATTACCATCGATTAGTTTATTCTCTTATTTCTTTATATGGGAAGTTTTCTTGTTTATCAGTCCTCTGAAATCATAATTAATCATTTATTTGATGAGACTTCTTAAGTTTTTTAAAAATGGATTTTTTATAATATTAATGTTAAAAATAAACATTTTTCTTCTGGTTAGTTTCATTTCACTCTGCATTAGTTCATACAAGTCTCTCCATGTCTTTTTGAAACCATATTTTCTCTCATTTTTACAGAACTATAGTATTTCATTATATATTCCTATAATTCAATTTGTTCGGTCATTCTTCAACCCTACTTCCACAAAATCTCTTCCCTTCTCTCAACTCTAGTCACCTTCTGAGTTCAGATCATCATTACCTCTTTCCTGGACTATTGTAGTAGCCTCTTCATTGATCTCTTTCTTCTTCTGTCATACAGCTGCCAAAATGGTAACCCTAAAGTATATGGTGACCATTTTACACCCCTGCTCTAAAGACCCCTGTGGTTCATTATTTCCTCAAGGATTAAAAAAAACTCCACTGTTTGACATTTAAAGTCTTTTTGCAAACTGATTGCAGACTATATTCTATTATTATTCATATTATTTTTCCTCATGAACTGTTAACTCAAACAAACCTGTCTATTTACAGTGTCCTGTACATAATATTCCATCCTCTCTCTCTTTGCTTTGAACAATTTATCCCTCATCTTTGGAATACACTCCATTCTCTTCTTTACTTCTTGGAATGTCAAGCTACTTTGTGACTCAGAAATGTGATGGCAAAGGTTGTGGAAAAGAGAATAATCTGTAGGAAAACGGCAATAGAGATCATAATAGTCAAGATCAGCTCAAAAGAAGTGATATAATAACCAAGCGTACATCGAAAGAATGCTCCAAAGAGAAGGTACCTCCCCTTTTTTTCGGTGAAGTTAGAAGTCATGAATATAGAACATCATATTCAATGTTATACGTCTTTGAAGAATGTGTTAACCTGGTCTTTGGTTTGCTTCTTTTAAAAGTTTATATATTAGCAGATAAAGCTTTTGGTGAGAAACAAATATGATGTGAAATGAAGAAGTTATAGTTTTAAATGATATTCTAAAATTTATTATTTAAAAAGAAGTTTTTATGAAAATCAACCAGCAAATTAAAAATGATCAAGATGAAATTACAATTAATTCATTTTAGTTATTTGTTTGTGTGTTTGTTTTTTCATCCATATTCGCATTTATATTTTTAAGTTACATAATTTCCTTCCACCCTTCCTTCCTACCCCCAGTTTGACCAGTGGAGAACAGTCAGGTTAGCATTGTACAAACATATTTTTGATAAACAAGTTTACAGATTGGCCATTTTGGTATGAGAAATTGGGTTTAAAGGAAAGAGATACATGAGATAATTTTTATAAATTTTTTTTTATCAGATTCTGAAGGTATGTTTCTCATTGAACAATAATATTCAATAGTAGTCATGTACAAAAACTTGTTTAGCCATTCTCCAATTGAGGGGCATCCTCTCAATTTCCAATTATTTGTCACTACAAAAAAAGAGCTACTATGGATATTTTGGAACATGTAGGGCTTTTCCCATTTTTTACAATTTCTTCTGGATATAAACCTTGAATTGGAATTGTTAGGTTAAAGGGTATGAACAGTTTTATTGCTCTTTGGGCATTGTTCCATATTGCTCTCCAGAAAAGTTGGATCTGTTCATAACTCCACCAGTGATGCTTCAATGTTCCAATCTTCCCACAACCTCTTCAACATTGATCATCTTTTTCTCCTCTGGACTAATCTAATAGGTGTGAGCTGATACCTCATTCTTGTTTTAATTTGCATCCTTCTAATCAATAGTGATTTGGAGCATTTTTTCATATGATTAAATATGGCTTTAATTTATTCATTTGAAAACTATCTGTTCATGTCCTTTTATTATTTATCAATTGGGGAATGACTTGTGACCTTATAAATTTGATACAATTCTCTATATATTTTAGAAATGGGACCTTTGGGTGGCTAGGTAACACAGTGCAGGGTGGCTAGGTGGCACAGTGCATAGAGTAACAACCTTGGAGTCAGGAGTACCTGGGTTTAAATCTGGCCTCAGACACTTAGTAATTACATAGCTGCGTGGCCTTGGGCAAGCCACTTAACCCCATTGCCTTGCAAAAAAAGAACCTAAAAAAAAAGAAATGAGACCTTTATCAGAACTCTTGCTTGTGAAGATTCGTTCCCAGCTTTCTGCTTTTCTTCTAATTTTTGCAGAATTAATTTTAGTAGTGCAAAACCTTTTTAATTAATATAGTCGAAATCATTCATTTTGCAGTTTATAATCTTCACTAATTCTTGTTTGGTCATAAATTTATCCCTTTTCCACAGAGCAGACAGAGTATTTTTTTTTTGGTCTATTAATTTATCTATGGTATCTGTCTTTATATCTAAATCCTATACCCATTTTGATCTTATTTTGGTATGGGGGGTGTGGGATGTGGATCTATGCCTAGTTTTTTCCATACTATTTTCCAGTTTTCCCCACAATTTTTGTCAAATAGTGAGTTCTTATCCTAAAGACTGATGTCAAATAATAGTCCTTTACTGTAGTTTCCTTTGCACCTTTCGTAATCCACTGATCCATTACTCTATTTCTTAACCAGCACCAGGCAGTTTTGATGACTGCTACTTTATAGTATATAGTTGTAGATTTGGTAGAGATAAACCATCTTCCTTTACATTTTTTTCATCAGTTCCCTTGTTATTCTTGCCTTTTTGTTGCTCCAGATGAATTTTGTTACTATTGTTTCTAGTTAGTTGGTAGTTTGATTGGTATGACACTGAATAAGAAAATTAATTTGAGTAAAATTGTCATTTTTGTCATATTATATTTACCATGAGCATTTGACATTTTCCCAAGTATTTAGTTTTGATGTTATTTCAGTGAGGAGAGCTCATAACTGTGTTTGTACAAGTTTTGGGTTTCTCTTGGGAAGAGATTCCCAAATATTTAATGTTGTCTACAGTTATTTTAAATGAAATTTCTCTATCTCTTGTTCTTGGGCTTTGTTGCTCAGATATAGAGATGCTTTTGATTTATGTGGGTTTATTTTATATCCTATAACTTTGCTGAATTTAGCAATCATTGCAAGGAGTTTTTTAAGATAATTTTCTTGGGTTCTCTACTTGTACCATCATACCATCTGCAAAGAGTGATAGTTTTGCATCCTCATTGCCAATTTTGATTCCTTCAATGTCCTTTTCTTCTCTTGTTGCTACTGCTAGCATTTCTAATACTATATTGAATAGTAATGGTGATAATGGATATCCTTGTTTCACCTTTAATTTATTGGAAATGCTCTGAGTTTACCACAATTAAATATAAAATTTGTTGATAGTTTTAGATACTATTTATTATTTTAAGGAAAAGTCCATTTATTCCTAAATAGTCTAGTGTTTTTAATAGGAGTGATTTTGTATATTATCAAAGGCTTGTTCAGCATCTATTGAGATAATCATATGGTTTCTGTTGGTTTTACTATTGATATGTTTAATTATATTGAGTGTTTTCTTAAAGTTGAATCATCCCTGCCTGCCTGGTATGAATTCAACCTGCTCATGGTGTATTATCCTGGTAATAACTTGCTGTAGTCTCATTGCTAAAATTTTATGTAAGATTTTGCATCAACATTTATTAGGTAGATCAGCCTATAATTTTCTTTGTCCATTTTGGCTCTTCCTAGTTAGGTACCAGCACTATGTTGATGTTATAAAAGGAATTCAGTAGAACTCCTTCCTCTGTTTTTTTAAAATAGTTTATGTAGAATAGGAATTAATTTTTCCTTAAATGCTTGGTAGAATTCACTTGTAAAACCATCTGGACCTGGAGATTTTCTGTTAGGGATTTTATTGATGGTTTCTTCTATTTCTTTTTTCTGAAATGGGGTTGTTTAAGTAATTTATTTCTTCTTCTGTTAATTGGGAAGTTTGTATTTTTGAAAATATTCATCCATTTCACTCAAGTTGTCCAATTTATTGGCATATAGTTCAGCAAAGTAGCTCTGAATTACCTCTTTAATTTGATCCTCATTGGTGTTTAGTTCACTTTTCATTTTTGATACTGATAATTTAGTTATCTTCTTTCTTTTTTAAAAAATTAGATTAACCAGGGGTTTGTCTATTTCACTGAATTTTTCTTTTTTTAATATTTAATATTTATTTATTCTCATTTTGTACAAATGTTTTTATATATTAATAAAATATTCTTGTTTAAAAGTAAACAAAATGCCCCCTCCCCCCCAAAAATATAGACTCACTTAAGCGATAAAGTAAAGGGGAGAGAAAAAAATTAAAATAAAAAAAAATAATAGTAATAATTGTAGGTATGGCCAGGTAGCACAGTGGATGGAGAACCAGCCCTGGAGTCATGAGCACCCAAGCCCACATCCGGTCCCGTACACCCAACAATCACCCAGCCGTGTGACATACAAGTTACCCGAACTCCACTGCCCTGCAAAAACCAAAAAAAAAAAAAAAAGAAAGAAAGAAAAAAACCCAAAATAAAATAAAATAGTAATAATAGTAGGGGTGGCTAGATAGTGGACAGAGCATTGGCCCTTGAGGCAGGAGAACCTGGGTCTCAATCCAGCCTCAGACACCCAACAATCACCCTATGTGGTCCCAGGTGGGCCACACAGCCCCATTTGCCCTGTACCCCCCCAAAATAATAATAATAAAACAATAAGCTTGAATCTTTGTTCCAACACCAACAACTCTGTCACGAGTGGGTCACATTCTTTATAATAAGTTCATGGCAAAAGTTACCTCCATATTTTTCCACTGTTGCCATTGCTGATTGCAACTCCCTCCTTTTGTATTTCTCCACTGCCATGTACTATATTTTTCTCTCTCATTTCACTCTGGCTCTGCTGTAGCGTAGCTGAGTGGCACAGCAGACAGATCCTTGGCCCTGGGGCCAAGAGGCACTGAGCCCCCATACCACCCCTTAGGCCCAGCATCCACCTGGCCCTATGATTCTGGACAGGCCATCTAATCCCAGCCCCTTGCAAGAAGTAAAAAAAGAAAATGTGATATATCTGACTACTCTCCCCTTGTGGTCCACCCCCCCTTACCCCGGTCCCCCCCTCTTACTCCAGATGCCTATACCCCATTGCGTATATATGCTGTTTCCTCTCCTAGCCACCTCTGAAGAGAGCAAAGATTCCCTCATTCCCCCTTGCCTTCCCCCCTTCCATATCATTGCAGTAGCTCACTGTAATAAAGAAAAATCTTATATGAAATACCTTGGCCTATTCCCTGTCTCCTTTTGCTTTCTCCCATTACATTTCCCTTTTTTCTATTAACTCCATGTTTACTTCACATTTTATCTTCGAATTCAGCTTTCTCCTGTGCTTCAACTATAAAAGCTTTCTCTACCTGATCTATTAACTGAGAAGGTTTATACGAGTATAGTCAGTGCATTTTTCTATGCAGGAATGCATGCAATTCATCATCATTAAGTCCCTCATATTTTCCCCCCTCTCCTCCAATCTCTATGCTTCACCTGAGTCCTGTATCTGAAGATCAAACCTTCTGTTCAGCTCTAGCCATTTGAAATTCCCCTGGTTCATTGAAAGTCCATCTTTTTCCCTGGAAGAGGACATTCATTTTTTCTGAGTAGTTGATTCTTGGTTGCATTCTAAGCTCTTTTGCCTTCAGGTATATTAAATTCCAAGCCCTACAAGCATCCAGTGTAGCTGCTGCTAAGTCCTGTGTGATCCTGACTGCAGCTCTGCAATATTTGAACTGTGTCCTTCTGGCTGCTTGTAATATTTTCTCTTTCACTTGGGAGTTCTGGAACTTGGCTATAATATTCCTAGGCGTTGGTTTTTTGGGATCTCTTTCTCAGGGGGGGATTGGGATTCTCTCCATTTCTATTTTTGCCCTCTGCTTCTAGAATATCAGAGAAATTTTCCTGTAGTAATTCTTTGAAAATGATGTCAAGGCTCTTTTCCTGATCATGACTTTCAAGTATTCCAATAATTTTCAAATTATCTTTCCTAAGTCTGTTTTCCATATCAGTTATTTTTCAATGAGATATTTCACATGTTCTTGTAATTTTTCATTTTTTTGGTTTTGAAGTATTGATTCCTGATTTCTGGTAAATTCATCAATCTCCCTGAATTCTATTCTTTGTCTGAAGGATTTGTTCTCCTCAGAGTTTTCTTATCTCTTTTTCCATCTGGCCCATTTTGCTTTTTAAATCATTCTCTTCAATAACTTTTTGAATTGTTTTATCCATTTGACCTAAGCTCGTTTTTAGCATGCTATTTTCTTCAGCATTTTTTTGGATTTCCTTGACTAGGCTGCTGACTTCATTTTCATGTTTTTTTTGCATCTCTCTCCTTATTTTCCCAGTTTTTCTTCTAACTCCCTCATTTGATTTTCAATGTCTTTTTTGAGCTCTCTCATAGCCTGAGCCCAATTTCTATTTTTCTTGGAGTCTTTAGATGCAGGAGCTTGTGCTTCCTCATCTTCAGACAATGTATATTGATCCTTCTTGGGTTCATAGATAATGTATTTCTCAATGGTGTTTCTCTTGTTTCTCTGTTTGCTCATTTTCCCAGTCTAAGCCTGTTTTGGGGGTGCTTCTTGAGCTTTTGGGACACTCCAACAAGGGTCTCAGTGTGTGAGGCTCTGTCCTCCTTCCTGGTCTGTGAATGACCACAAGCTCTCCCCCTCTGCCACTGGGCTCAGGTCGGGGGTGGCCCTGCTGTTCTATGGGGGGTGGGGCTGGACAGCGATCAGGATCTGAATGTGTTCAGAGCACCAGAGTCCTGTTCCAGGGGCAGACCTAGGCAGTCTCTCTCTTCACTCCCCTCCCTAGATTCAATGGACTCATGCCCTGGGGATTCCTGCTTACCAGCTCTGCCTCCTCTTGTTTCCTGGATCTGGAATGCAGTGGTCAAGCCGCTTGCTGTGTGCCCTGAAGGCTGGGCTTCATGTGCTCCCTCTGTAAGAGGTACCCCGGCTGTTGCCCCAATTTGTGCCCGGTGCTCCCCGAGGCATAGGTCAGGAAACTGCCCCATGCTGCTGTGAGCTGCAGCTCCCAGCTCCCTGGGGCTGCCTCTGGGAGGCTGAAGTTCTTTCGCTCTGGCAGGCCACCCCTCTGGGGGGCTACCCCTCCAACACCAGGGAGAAGAGCCTTTCTGCTCTTTTCCAGGTTACCTTGAGTAGGAGAACTGCCTCATTGGGCCCCTCTGTGGGTTCTGTCTCTCGAAAATTTAGAGTCCTTAGTTCCAACGATTTATGAGAGAGCGCCTAGGACAGGATCCACTCTTGTTGCCATCTTGGCTCCACCCCCTGACATTTTCATAAAACCAATTCTTAGTTTTATTTATAAGATAAATTGTTTTCTTTCCATTTTACTTTTTATTTTTTTCTGAGTGAAAATTTGTTTATTTAATTTATATTATTACAATAATCTTGTTGGGAGAGTAAACGGAAACCCCCATCACCCCAATAAGATAGAGGGAACCTCAAGAATAGTGAGAGAGAATAAAAAGTGTACTTCATTCTGTGTTCAGATTCCAATGACTGTCCTGGAACGAGCTGTCTTTTTGTCATAGGTCCACCAGAGAAGTTGCTTCAATATTTTTTCCCACAGTTGCTATTACTAACTGTATTTATCTCCACTCTATTCCTCCCCACTCTCATTTATTCCATATTCTCTCTGTCTCTCTGTCTCTCTGTCTCTCTCTCTCTCTCTCTCTCTCTCTCTCTCTCTCTCTCTAAGGTATGATAGATTTCTATACTTTATTAAATGTGTATATTATTTCCTCTCTCAGACATTTCTGATGAGAATGAAGGCTCACTCATCCCCTTCTTCCCCTGTTCTACTCCTTTGAAAAAACTTTTTCTTGACTCAATTATAGGAAATATCTTAGCCTCTTCTTCCTCTCCTTTCACTTGCTCCCTGTACTTTCCTTTATCACCAATTGACTCTGTCTTTATATCATATTGTATCATTATATTCAACTCCCTCCCACGCCTTATCTATATATGTTCCTTCTAACTGCTCTTATAAATGAGAAGGTTCATATTATTTATCAGTATCTTCTTCCCATGCAGAAATTCACACAGTTCAATGGCATTAAGTTCCTCATAATAAATCCTTTAGATTCACCCCCTCTATGCTTCACCTGAGTCCTGTGCCTGGAGACCAAGCTTTCTGTTCAGCTCTGGTCATTTCAACAGGAAAGTTTGCGAGTTCCCTGTTTCATTGAAAGTTCATCTTTTTCCCTGAATGAGGAGGTTCAGTTCTGCTGGGTGGTCGATTCTCAGTTATAAATCAAGATCTTTTGCCTTCTAGAGTATCATATTCCAAGGCCTATGAGCCCTTAATGCAGATTCAGTGTAATACTGACCATAGAGCCACAGTACTTGAATAGTCAGTTTGTTTCTGGCAGCTTTTACTATTTTCTCTATCACTTGGGAGCTTTGGAATTTAGTTATAATATTACTGGGAGTTTTTCTTTTGGTATCTCATTCAGGATCTGATTGATGAATTCCCTCAATTTTTATGTTACCCTCTTCTTCTAAGATCTGAAGGCAATTTTACTGTATTATTTCTTCCAAAATGAAGTCGAGGCTCTTTTCCTAGTCACAACTTTCAGGTAGCCCGAGAATTTTTATATTATCTCTTCTAGAACTATTTTCAAGGTCAGATGGTTTTCCAATGAGTTATTTCACATTTTCTTCTAATTTGGGATTTTTTTTTGGAATAGTTTAATTTCTTCCTCATTTCTCATAACTTTTTCAGCTTCCTTTAGTTCCATTTGACATCTGAAGGAGTTATTTTTTTTTTTCAGAGAGCTTTTTTATTTCCTTTTCCAGCTGGCCAATTCTGCTTTTTAAGGCATTCTTCTCCTCATTTGCCTTTTGGGCTGCTGTTTCAATTTGATCTAAACTGGTTTTTAAAGTATTATTTTCTTCAGTATTTCTTGTATTTCTTTCACCAAGCTGTTGACTTGGTTTTCATGGCTTATCTGCATTGCTCTCATTTCTCCTCCCAGTTTTTCCTATACCTCCCTTAAGTTATTTTCAAAGGGCTTTTTTTTGAGCTCATCTATTGCCTGAGTCCATTTTCTATTTCTCTTGGATGTTTTGGATACAGAAGCTTTAACTTTGTCATCTTCTGACTGTGTTTTATGATACTCTATAGTATAATTTTCTATGGTCAGATTCTTCTTTTTTCTTTTGTTTGATCATTTTCTCAGCCTATGACTGATTTACCTCATTTCCAAGGCTTTTGGCAGGGGGGTTGGGACAACTCAAAGTACCTTAATTCCTCAAAGTTCTTAGGAGAGGCTCTGACTGCTCTCTTGCCTGTGTTCTGGTATGACCATAGGCACTCCCCTCTGCCCTGGGTCTGTGAGGAGGATCCCTGCTTGGTTATGGTGGTGTTGTGGGGCCCAAACTGCAACCTGGATTTGAGTGTGGGCATACAGCAGAGTCCTGCCCCGAGGAGACCAAAGAGACCTCTGCTTTCTTTCCAAACCCCCTTACCATCCATTGTCTGGGAGCTCTGGGAGTTCTGGGTGGCTCCACAGATTTCCACTACAAATTCTCCCTACAGGGCTGCTCTGAAGCCAGTGCTACATTCTCATATGGCAGAGTTCTTTCATCACCCCTCATTCTATCTCTTGGTCATACCCAGGCCAAGAGGTCTGGAAACTACCCCTTTGCCATGGACCCATGTTCCCCCAGGGACCCAGGTTCCCCATGGGCAGTTCCTGGAAGCCTGGAGCTGGTTTGTGATTGAATTTTCTGTTCAGTTCTGGTCTTTGTGTCAGGAATTTCTGGAAGTTCTTTATTTCATTGAACATCCATCTTTTTTCCACTGGAAGTATATGCTGAATTTTGCAGGGTATTATCTTCTGGGTTGTAATACCAAGTCCTTAGCTCTCAAAATATGTTATTCCATTTCTTCTGATTCTTCAGTGTTGAAGTTGTTAGGTCCTGTGTTAGGCTGATTGGGTTCCCTTTATATTTGAATTGTTGTTTTTGTTTTTGTTTTTTTTTTTTTTTTTTGCTGCTTGCAATATACTCTTTTATTTCAGAGTTATGGAATTTGGCTAGTATAGCCCATGGAGTTTTTACCCTGGGGTGTATTTCTGGGGGAGTGGGGGTTCTGTGGATTCTTTCAATAGTTATATTGTTATCTTGTTCTAATGGATTAGGACAAATTTCCCTTATAATTTCCTGCATATTTTCCAGGTTGTTTTGTTGGTCCAGGCTTTCTGGTACTCCATTGAATCACAGATTGTTTCTCCTGGATTTGTTTTCCAGGACATTCATTTTCCCCTAGAAGGCACTTTACTTTTTTCAGTTTTTTCAACCTTTTTGTTTTGTTTGATAGAATCTTGTAGTCCTGTAGATTCATTGGTTTCTAACTGTACAATTCTAATTTTTCGGATTTTATTTTCTTTAATTATTTTCTGTTTTTGTTCCTTTTCCAGTTAGTTATTTTTACTTTTAATGGAGCTGATTTCTTTGGCCAATTTGTCACAATTTTCCTACATAACATTCATTTCTTTTTTCCATTTTTCTGCATTTAGAATCCATTAGTTCTTTATTTGCATTTGGATAGAATTTTCATATATGAGTCCTTTGATCTTATCTAGGATCATGGTGTTGCTGTGATGTGAATCTTTCATAATTGATCATCAGTGATGTTGATATTACATATGTTATTTTCCAGTGAGTTCATTTCATTTTGCATCACTTCATACAAGTCCTTCCATGTTGGTATGAAGTTTTCTTGTTCTTCATTTCTTATTACACATTATATTCATATACCATAGCTTGTTCAACCACTCCTCAACTGATGGGCATCCCTTAATGTTCTATATTTGCCACCATGAAAAAGACTGCTATATTTTTGTACATTTCCCTTTTTTATGATCTTTTTTATGGTATAGACCTAGTTGTGATATTTCTGTATCAAAAGGATATGGAGCCTTCACCCTTTAGGGCAAGTTCCAAATCAATCTTCAGTTTGGATCAGTTTTCCAGATTAGATCAGTTTACAATTATACTAACAATTCATTAGTGTCTCAATTTTCCCACAGCAGCAATTTTATTTCTTTTTTTCATATTAGCCAATATGATAGGATAGATATGAAGTGGTAGGTCAGAGTTGTTTCAATTTTCATTTCTTTAATCAAAAGTGATGTGGAGGATTTCTACATATACCTTTAAATAGCTTTGATTTCTTCATCTGAAAACTGCCTGTTCTTTGACCATTTTTCATTTGGGAATGACTTAGATTCTTGTATATTTGATTCTATAATTTAATTTTCTAAATTCAACTCTAAATATTTGACAAATGATGCCATTATCAGAGACACATGGAAAGATTGTTTCTAACTTTCTGCTTTCTATCTAAACTTGGTTGCATTGCTTTTGCTTGTACAAAAGCTCAGCAATTTAATATTCAAAACTGACTTCTTTTTAAAAATGAAAACAATATATTCCTAATAATAATTAAATTTTAGAAGGTTAAGTAAAGAAAAAATATTGTTAATGTAAATAATAAATATCTATTTTAATTTTTAAATTATCTTCTGGAAAAAACTCAGCAAATTTTGATTCAAAAATTCTTTCCTCATGATAAATTTAAGTATAATTCAAATATTTCAACAGTAGAAAAATGATTACCAAAATTAATCATATTTACAAAATATAAAAAGCCACATTTGTCAAATGATTCAGATAAAGGCTATGAAAAAGTAACAGTCTATGCTAACAGTCCTACAAAGTATAATGATAAGAGGATTGTTTTTTAATCTTGTTTTCTAAGAGGCAATGGGATTAAGTAACTTGCTCAAGGTCTCATGGCTAGTAAGTATCAAGTGTCAGAGGATTTGAATTCAGGTCCTTCTAACTCCAGGGTCAATGTTCTATCCATTGTGTCACCTAACTGCCACTGAAGACATCTAGGTGGCTTAGTGGATAGAGCATTGACCTTGGAGTTAAGGATAACAGGCATTTGAATCCAACCTCACACACTTGACTGTGATTAGTTGTGTGACCTTGGGTAATTCACTTTCAACCTGACCACCTGGTATCCCTGCCATTTCCATCCAGCCTCATATCTGGCCACTTGACCCAGATCACTCTGGAAGAGAAAGTGAAGTTAGTGACTCTAGCACAGGAAACCCCCCCCCCACACACACACACACTCCCTACTCCCTGCTACTCAAATCCAATTCAAGTGTTTGTCCTGGCATCATCTCCCTGATGTCAGGGTCTTCTTTGAAAATGAAAGACAAATATTGTCATAACTTTTTAAAAATATAATTAATAATTTGTACCTAAAACCCAAATCTAGCAATTCATGCAATGGGGAAACATGTAAAGCTTTCCAATGAGCAAAGATTTTCTTTTTGCCATTGTTACTTGACATCATTTTAGAAAGGCCAACAATGGCAATATAAAAAAAAGAAATTGATATAAAGCACATAATCAAAGAGAAGACAAAACCATTCTAAATTTTTTAAGGAATCATTAGTTTTCTTAAAAAATTTTAGGGAATCAACAAAGAAACAATAACTTCACTAGAGCTTCAAGATACAAAAATAACACACAGAAATCTACATTTTTCCACATAGCAATTACCAAATTCAGGAGACAATAATAGAAGGTGAGGTACTTTTAAAAATAACTTTAAATGCATAAGCATATCCAACATATAGATACATTTACAAAATGTTCCTTAGAAAATAAAGAGAAAGATGAACTGTGGATGTATTCAGGGCTTGTGGGTTAGCTTTTCTAATATGAGAAAAATTATAATTCTTTCAAAATTGATTCACAGATGTAATGTTATGCTAAAGAGAAACTTTCAGATCTAGAGAAATTATTAACAGGAAACGTTGGAAGGAATAAGAAACTTAAAATATCAAAGGTAAAGAAAGGTAAATTCAAGTAATATTATAAAGTAGTAGTCACCAATATAAATTGATACCTCCTAAAAATAGAAAAATAGATTTAATAAAAAGGTTAGAAAAGAAAGAATCAGGAAATAATTGAAGTCAATGATAATTGAATGCTGTGACTATATATGTTTGTATATCTGTATCCATATCTATTCTTGTTTGTATGCTGCCTTTGTCTTTAGCCTAGAGAGTGAGAAGCATTTTGTTTATTTTTTAACCTTTTCTTTGCAATCATAGTACTTAGCATAGTGCCTGGTTATTTAATAAATATTGACTGACTTGACAATAGTTCCATGTTCAGTAAATATATATGTTAATTAATACACACATACATATACAAGTGTATATATGCAAGTATATATATATATATACACATATACATATGTGTATATATGTGTGGACATAAATATATTATGTATAAGAGCATCCTGTTATTTTAGAAGAATTTCTGGAAAAATATGGAAAACAGTATATCAGACTTAAACAATCTGATGCCATATACCATAAAATAGAGCAACATTATCTAAAAATAAGGATCTTATAAGCTATAGGTAGAGTTTAGACCAGCAGGTTCATTGGCATCAATAGCCCTCAGGTGAAGGAACTTCATCAAGTCAGTACTTTCTCTGAAATTTATAATGTTAAAAATGTTGCAAAGCATCCTTATTTGTCCAAAGTCACATGCATGAGAAAAAACTGGTATAAGATTCTGACTCCAAATTTATGACCAAAAAAGAGATAGAATCATGAAAATAAAATGAATAATTTTGGTGATGTGATTTTTTTTGGTTTATTTACTTTTTATTATAACAATAATCTTGTGAGAATAAACATGAACCCCCTCCCCCCACCCCCAAAAAGATGAGAAACCTGAAGAATAGTAAGAGAGAGAAAAAAATGTATTAAAGTCTGTGTTCTGATTCCAGTGACCCTGTCTCTAGGATGAATGGCCTTCTTTATCATGAATCTACCAAAGAAGTTGCTTCAGTATTTTTCCCAAAGTTGCTATTCCTAGCTATATTTCCCTTAACTCTATTCTTTTCCATCTCATTTATTCTATTCTCTCTCACCTTTCATGCTGTCCCTGTTCAAAAGTGTGTTATATCTGAGTAGCCTCTCCCACAATTTTCCCTCTCCTGTCAACTACTGCCCCTTCCCTCCCCACACCAGTCCCATTCCCATTTATCCCATCCCTTTCCTCTCATTTTTCTCTTGGGTAAGATATATTTCTATACCCTATTAAATGTGATATTTCCTCTCTGAGCCATTTCTGATGGGAATGAAGCTCAATCATTTCCCTTGCCTCCCCAATTCCACTCCACTGAAAAAGCTTTTTCTTGACTCTTATGTGAAATATCTTGGCCTCTTCTTCCTCTCCTTTCTCTTCCTCTCAGTACTTTCCTTTATCACCCATTAACTCCATCTTTTCACTATATTGTACCATTATATTCAGCTCCTTCCTATGGCTTGTCTATATATACTCCTTCTAATTGCTCATATAAATGAGAAAGATCATATGAGTCATTGGTATCTTCTTCACATGCAGGAATACAAACAGTTCAATCTCATTAAGTTCCTCATAGTTAGTTCTCATTCTCCCCACCTCCCCTCTATGCTTCACCTGAGTCCTGTACTTGGAAATAAAATTTTCTATCAGCTCTGGTTGATTCAATAGGAAAGTTTGAAAGTCCCCTATTTCATTGAAAGTCCATCTTTGCCCCTGAAATAGAAAGTTCAGTTTTGCTTGGTAGTTCATTCTCAGTTGTAAACCAATATCGTTTGCCTTCCAGATTATTATATTCTAAGCCCTATGAGCCCTTAATGTAGATGCTGCCAGATCCAGTGTAATCCTGACCATAGAGCCACGGTACTTGAATAGTTTTTTTTGTTTTTTTTGTTTTTTTTCCGGCAGCTTTTAGTATTTTCTCTTTGATTTGAGAGTTTTGGAATTTGGCTATAATATCCCTGGGGAGTTTTCTTTTGGGATCTCTTTCAGGAGGTGATTTGTGAATTCCCTCAATTTCTATTTTATTCTCTGCTTCTATGATCTCAGGGCAATTTTATAATTTATTTCTTGAAAAATGAAGTCTAGGCTCTTTTCCTGGTCATGACTTTCAGGTAGCCCAATAATTTTTAAATTATCCCTTCTAGATCTGTTTTCAAGGTCATATGTTATTCCAATGACATATTTCACATTTTCTTCTAATTTTGGGGGTTTGTTTTGGAATAGTTTAATTTCTTCCTGATTTCTCAAAAAGTCGGCAGCTTCCTTTAGTTACATTCTGCATTTGAAGGAGTTATTTCCTTCAGAGAGCTTTTTTATCTCCTTTTCCAGCTGCTTTTTAAGGCATTCTCCTCATTTGCCTTTTGTTTTGCTTTTTCCATTTGGCCTAAACTTGTTTTTAACAATTTTTGTTCAGTTTTTTTTTTGTATTTCTTTCACCAAGCTGTTGACTTGGTTTTCATGATTTATCTGCATTGCTCTCATTTCTCCTCCCAATTTTTCCTCTACCTCCCTTAATTGCTTTTTCAAAATCTTTTTTGAGCTCATCCACAGCTTGAGCCCATTTTCTATTTCTCTTGGAGCTTTTGGGTACAGAAACTTAGATTTCTGTCATCTGCTGAATCTTCCATGGGATCAAAGTAATTTTCTATGGTCAGATTCTTCTTTTTCTTTTGTTTGATCATTTTCTCAGGCTATGACTGATTTACCTCATTTCCAATGCTTCGGGGGCTTTTTGAGGACAACTCGAAGGGACCTTAATTCCTTCAAAGTCTTATGAGAGGCTCTGACTGCTCTCTTGCCTGTGCCTCCCTTCTGCCCTGGAGCTGTAAGGAGGGCTCCCTACTCAATTATGGTGGTATGGGAGCCCAAACAGCAACCTTGATCTAAGTATGGACAAACGGCTGAGTCCTGCCCAAGGAGAGCACAGAGACTTCTGCAGTCTCTCTCCACCACCTTACCATGGAGGTACAAGCTGGCTTCCCCAATACCTACTGCAGGTTTCTTGCTCCACACTCACTCTGGTGCAGCAGAGTTCTCTCATCACCCCCTTCAAGCTGTTCCCAGTGATCCCTGGACCAGGAGTTCGGGAAACCAAGCCCTCTGACATGACCCAAGTGCCCCCAGGAATCAAGACACTCAGCCCAGCTGCTCTGCACTGTGGTTGTGACTGCAGCTTTGCTCACAGTGGTTCTTTCAACCCCTGGTCCCTGTGAAACAGAACTTTCCTATGGAACTTCTAAGTTTTCTTAGACTGGGAAATTATATTACTCAGTCTTTCTCTGGGTTCCGCCCCTCTAACTTTTGACTATAGTCATGATTTGATGGCTTTTGGAGTTTTGGGGGGAACAAGTTTATGGAAATTCCTGCCTTCACTCCACCAACTTGGCTCCTGGTTGACATAAATTTAAAAATCTTTTGCACAAATAAAATTAATGTAGTCAAAAGGAAAAAAAAAGACAGAAAGTTTCTTTGACTAAGACTATCAAATATATAAAGAATTGAACCTAATTTATCTTAAAAAATGAGCTATTTCTATTTTGACAAATGATCAAAGGATATAAATAAGCCATTTTCCAGAAGGGAAAATCAATGTAATTGGTAATCATATTTAATGATGATGATATTTGACATTCACTTCTTTTTTTAATTGATATTTTTTTCTAAATACATGTTATGAAAGATTTTCAACATTAATCCATAAGCATGTATATTTTTTTTAAGTTAGAAAATTTCCTTCCACCTTCCCTTACCACCCCACCTCTCTCAGTGGTGACCAGTCAGGTTAATATTGTATATACACATTTGTGTTAAACATGTTTTCAGATCAGTCATTTTTGGTATGAGTAATAAGCAATAAGGGAAAGAAATACATAAGAGATATTTTTCAATAAGTGAATGTAGTATTCATCAGATTCTAAAGGGTTTTTTTGTTTTGTTTCATTCTGTTTTTCTTCCTCTGGATGGGGATAATATAGTTCATAGCTGGCCTAACACAGTTGTCCTAGCTCTCTGAATTGCAGAGAGTAGTTGCTTCCATCAAGGTTGATCATCTCACAATGTTGTTGTTGATGTGTGCATTATTCTCTTGGTTCTGCTCCCTTCATTCAGCATCAAATCCTGTAAGTCATTTCATACTTCTCTAGAGTCCAATTATTGTTCTCACAGAACAATAATATTCCATAGCATTCATGTACCATAACTTGCTTAGTCATTCTCCAATTGATGGCCATCCCCTCAATTTCTAATTCTTTGAAACTTCAAAAAGAGTTGCTATTAATATTTTAGAACATGTGGGGTTTTTTTCCATTTTTTATGATTTCTTCCTGATATAGTCCTATAATTGGAATTGTTGGGTCAAAGAGTCATTTTTATTGCTCTTTGAACATAGTTCGATATTGCTCTCCAGAAAGGTTGCATCTGTTCACAACTCCACCAGCAATGCTTCAATGTCTCAATACCCCCAAAACTTCTCCAAAATTGATTATTTGCCCTTTTTATCATCGTAGTCAATCTGACAGGTGTGAGATGATACTCATAGTTGTTTTAATTTCTCTAATCAATGATGATTTGAATCATTTTCATATATTTATAGCTTTAATTTCTCCATCTGGAAACTGTCTATTCATATCCTTTGACCATTTGTCAATTGAAGAATAATTTATGACCTTATAAAATTGATGCACTCTATTTTAGAAATGATTCCTTTATCAGAACTCCTAGTTTGAAAGATTGTTTCCCAGCTTTCTGCTTTCCTTCTAATTTTGGCAGCATTGATTTTATTAGTGCAAAACCTTTTTAATTTAATATAGTCAAATAATACCTTTTGTAGTTTATAATGTACTTGTCCTTCAGTTCTTGAAAAAAGACCATGACCTCAGGGAGGTAATGACTTGACAAGCATATGAATTAGATTTTAGTGAGGGGGTGATGTACTAAGTTCACCAGCCTCACTTTTTCCTTCAGAGCCAACTGAGTCCAGGGGCCAGATGTGAAACAGGACAACTGGAAATGATCCCAGATGTGAGGCAATCAGGGTAAAGTGACTTTCCTAAGGTCACACAGATAGTAAGTGTCAAGGGTCTGAGTTCAGATTTAAACTCAGGTCCTCCTCACTCCAATGCCAATGCTCTATCTACTGCTGTCACCTAGCTGCCCAAGTCACATTTAAAAACAAAATCTCAGTCACTGATTAGAGAAAGAGGGGGCAGCTAGGTGGTGAAGTGGATACAGTGCTGGCCCTGGAGTCAGGAAGACCTGAATTCAAATAAGGCCTCAGACACTTAATAATTGCTTAGCTGTGTGACCTTGGGCAAATCACTTAATCTACCATTGCCTTGAATAAACAAAAATAAAAAAAAATACAACAACTCTGTGATACAAGCCCACAGCTATTAGATTGTGTAAATTCACAGTAAAGGAAAATATCAAATGCTAGATGGGATAAGGGGAAAAAATTCCATACTGCTTATGAAGTTGTGAACTAATGTAATCATTCTGGAGATAAATTTGGAATTAAGTCCAAAAAGCTATAAAACACATAAGCATAAATTGAAAAATCATATGCTTCAATTTGCATTTAGATTCCATTCATTCATTCTTTAGATGGACATAGGATTTTTTCAACCTAAGTCCTTTAGAATTACCTTAGTCCATTTTATTGCTGAGAATTGCTAAGCCATTCATATTTGACCATCATACAATATTACTGTTAGTGTATGCAATATTTTCCTGATTCTTTTTTGTTCATTTTGCATCTGTTCATATATGTCTTCCTAGTTTTTTCTGAAAGCATCCTCATTATATTTTCTGGCCTAATAGTATTTCATACCCACAACTTGTTTAGTCATTTCCCAATTGATGGACATCCCCCTCAATTTCCAATTCTTTGCCACCTTAAAAATGACTGCTACAAACATATTCTTTTTTTATTTCTTTGGGATGAAGATTTAATGATGGTTTTTCTGAGTCAGTGAGCTTGTATGTACAATTTCATAGCCTTCTAGGCATAGTTTTAAATTGCTCTTGAGAATGGTTAAAATAATTCATAACTCTACTAATCATGGATCATGATTCCAGTTTTTCCACATCCCCTCCAATATTGTATTTCTTTATCTGAAAATTGCCTGTTCATATCCTTTGTCTAGTTATCAATTGAAGAATCACTCATATCCTTATAGTTTTTTCTCAATTCTTTATATATTTAATATATGAGATCTTTTCCAAAGAAACTTGCAGTAGCTTTTTTCTGCTCTTTTCTGCTTTCCTTCCTATCTTATCTGTATTGATTTTATTTGTGCAAGATCTGTTTTTTTAATTTAATATATATCTGAGATTAACAATTTTATATCTCATTTTCTATCTCTTGTTTGCATATAAATTCTTCCCTTATCCATAAATTTGATCAATGTATATTCCATGTTCTTCTAATTAGTTCTGATATTACCTTTTATGTATTCATTTTTTTTAGGTTTTTGCAAGGCAAAAGGGGTAAAGTGGCTTGCCCAAGGCCACACAGCTAGGTAATTATTAAGTGTCTGAGACCGGATTTGAACCCAGGTACTCCTGACTCCAGCTTTATCCACTGCGTCACCTAGCTGCCCCATTATGTATTCATTTTAGTGTTTTCTTCCCATGCACTGTGAGATTTTGATCCACATCTAGGCTCTGACAAACTTCTCTCCATATTTCTGAGTAATTTTTTTGTGTTTATCATTCTTATTTACTACTATGGAGTATAAATCTAATGTATTCCACTAAGGTACCACTTTATTTTTCAGTTGATACTACATTTACATAATTACTGCTTTATAATACATTTTGAGATCTGTTATAGCTAGGCTACTTTATGTTTTTATTTCATTGATTCCTTTGAAACTTTTGAGACTAATTATGTCATTTTTGCTAAATTCATAAAATAATTTCAGTAGTTTGATTGGTATGGCACTGGATAAATTAAGTAGAATTATATATTTTATTATATTGCCTCAGCTTATCAAAGATCAAATTAATATTTTTCTGTGTGGAGTCATTTGTGATTGTGTTCATATAGTAACTGGAGTTTCTTGCGGGGGAGGGGGAAGATAAACTTGCAAATTATTTTATAGTGTTTGCAATTAGTTTTGAATGAAAATTTTCTATCTCTTGCTGCTGAACGTTGTTAGTAAAAATGCTAATGATTTATGTGTTTATTTTATATCCTGCAACTTTACTGAAATTGTTAATTATTTATACTAGATTTTTATTTAAATTTCTAGAATTCTCTAAAAATTATCTCATATTGTTTGCAAAAGTGATAGTTTTGCTTCTTCATTGTCTATTCTAATGCCTTCAATATTTTTCTTAATGCTTTAACTTCTAGTACAATATTGATTAATATTGTTAATAATGGACATTCTTGCTTCACTCTTCATCCTATTTGGAACACTTCTACCAAATCCCCTTTACAAATAATTTTAGATAAAATTCCTTCTATAATAAAAAGATGATGCTTCTGTAAAATTTGGTTTGAGGCATTATTTTAAAGTTGTTTGAAGATTAATTTGGGAGAGTTTGAGTACATTTCTACCTTTACCAACTTAATCTCCAATACCTCTTCATTTTGTACAAAAATATTTATAACAGTTTCTGTGTGGGGGTGGTGATGGTGGCATAGAACTGGAAATTGGGGGCATGTCCAATACTTTTGGAATGACCAATTAATTGTGACATAGGATTGTGATAAAATATTCTTTGTTATAAGACATAATGAACAAGATGGTTTCAGAAAGACCTGGTAAAAAATATGAACTGATGGAAAGTGAAATGAATAGAACCAGAAGAACTTTGAGCACAGATTAAACATTATTATAAGGATGATCAATTCTAAATGATTTACTCTGATAAATTTATAGATCTAAGTTATCCCAAAAGACTCATGCCTCCATAGAGAGAAATGATAAACTCTAAGTACTGATTGAAACAGATTTCTTTATGCTTTCTATACTTTTCTTGTTTGTATTAATGTTTTCTTTTGTAATATGACTAATACAGAAGTTTGTTTTTCTTGAAAAATATTTATGAACATATATAATTGAAACAATTATGAATCAGGAAGAATTACTTCAAGGAGGGACCTTACAAGGATTAGTGGGGGTTCATTTATCAGAAAAGAAATTGACAGGTTCTCTGAGTCAGGAGGGTAACAGAAAGTCATAAGATTTCATTTCCAGTTAAGTAAAGTTTAAGAAAAGAAGAAATATCTACAACGGAGGCTGGAGAACATAAAAGACTGTTAACAATGAAAAAAGGGGAGGGGAACAGTCACAAGATGGTGAGCTAATATCATCATGGATCCAGCATGGAGGAGAGGGTGAACAGAACCTTCATAGGGAGCCTAGCCTACCTAGCTCCTGTGCAGGGAGGAGTCAAGGGGGAGGGCTCAAGGAGTGACCCACTTGGCATATAACTTAGAAGGCCATGTGCCAGACAGGTGAAGGAAGGATAGGCAGAAGGAGCTGAGGTTACTCCTATTTGTCTTACTGAATTTACATCTCAAAAGAGGTTTGGCTGAACAATGGGAAGGAAGTCAGAGGTAAACAGAAAAGTCCAGACAGGTACAAATAATATTTCCTTAACATTACAGAAAAGACTTGACAAATATTTCCCTAATATTTCTCCTTCAACTCTAGTACTACAGAAAATATAAGTCTAAGTAGGGCTCGACAATATGCTTCCATCCATGACTATGAGCTGGTGGAAATAAGCTAGCCAAGCTTAACTAGTTTTAGAAAAGGATATATTTCCCCAAAAGGCTTTGATGCAGTCTCTCACCAGTATATACAGAATCCAGGGGAAACTGGGTTCAAACTTAGGGAACTAATGTCACAAAGCGATTCTGATTCCTTGAAGCTATTTACTTCCCTTCATGGGATAATCATTAATTATTCCTTTCTGCTAGACTGCTTGGAGAGTTTTAAAAATGCCTTTATCCAGTTACTTTGTGGCAATTTGTCCTTCATTATTGAAGATTACTGTGACATTAAGAAAGTGATCCCATGACATGTAATTGAATTGGATTTAAGTGAGGGAACTTGTACAGAATCACCAGCCTCACTTTCTCCTCCAAAGCCATCTGAGTCTAATGGCCAGATATAGATCAGGAATATTGGAGATGGCCCTTGGATGCAATGATACACCTTGGCTTTTCAGTTAAAGTTTTTCCCAGATCTTAGTTAGTTTGAGGCAATGCCCATTCACTGGTTGTCCAATAAAGCAGATACTCCATCCACTCTTTGTTATTCGGAAGATCCTGCTATGATTATACTAAAATTTCTAAATCCTTCTCCTTTCCAAGTTCTGCAAGTTCCTTCCTCTGAAGATGGTTCATTCTCAGTAACTGGAAAATTTTCAACAATAAAGGAATAAATGTTCATTTATTTTATTCAAAGCTTTTGATATTTCTCTGAAACCCATAGGATATGACCAAGGTTCTTCAATCTAAATATACCTCTTATACAATAGTGTTCCATGGCATACATATGCCACAGTTTGTTAAGCCATTTCCCAATTTAAGGACATTCCCTTGATTTCTAATTCTTTGCCACTCCAATCAGGGTTGCTATGAATATTTTTGTTCAAGTGATGTTTTAACCATTTTTCATTATCTCTTCAAGGTATAGACCCAGTAGTGGTATTGTTTGATCAAAGGGTATAAACATTTTTGTTGCCCTTTGGACATAATTCCAAATTTCTCTCCAGAAAGGCTGGATGAGTTCACAGCTCCATCAACAATGTATTAGTGTCCCAGATTTCACACATCCCTTCCAACATTGATTATTGTCCTTTCTGGTCATATTGGCCTGTCTTAGAGGTGTGAGGTGGTCCTTCAGGGATGCTTTAATTTGCATTTCTCTAATAAGTAGTGATTTAGAGCTATTTCTCATATGACCAGATTGCTTTGATTTCTTCATCTGTAAATTGATTCCACATATCCTTTGACCATTTGTCAAATGGAGAATGGGCTTGTATCTTTATAAATTTGACTCAGTTCTCTATATATTTTAGAAATGAGTCCTTTGTCAAAAATACTAGTTGTAAAAATTGTTTCCCAATTTACTACATTTCTTTTGATCTTGGTTACAGTGGTTTTGTCTGTGCAAAAGCTTTTAAATTTAATGTAATCAAAATTATCTAGTGTGTTTTTAATGAGTTCTCTGTCTCTTCCTTGGTCATAAAAAACTTCCCTTTCCATAGACCTGGAATGTAAACTATTTCTTGATCTCCTAGTTTGCTTATAATATTGTCTTTTATGTCTTAATCCTGTATCTATTCTGCCATAGTAACTTCCATTTTTCCCAATAGTTTTTCATTGGAGAGAGAGAGATTTTGTTCAAAAGTTGGACTCTTTGGGTTTATCAAACAGCAGATTGCTATAATAATGTCCTGCTATCTCTTTTGCACCAAGTCTATTCCAGTGATCTACCACTCCATTTCTTAGCCAATACCATGCAGTTTTGATAACTCAGAATTTATAATATAAGTTTAGAACTGATAGGGATAAGTTACCATCTTTTGCACTTTTTTCATTAAATCACTGGAAACACTTGACTTTTTATTTCTCCATATGAATTTACTTACAACTTTTCTCTAACTCATTAAAGTAGGAATTTTGAGTTTAATTTTCGTGTAATTGTCATTTTTCTTATATTAGCTCAGTCTATTCATGAACCATTGATATTTGCCCAGTTATTTAAATCTGATTTTATTTGTGTGAGAAGTGTTTTGCAATTTTTTTCAAAACATTTCTGAGTCTGCCTTGGCAGGTAGACTCCCAATAATTTTATATTGTCTGAAGTTACTTTTAATGGATTTCTCTTTCTAGATCTTTCTGCTGTATCTTGCTAGTCATATATAGAAATGTTGAGGATTTGTGAGGGTTCATTTTATATCCTGAGACTTCATTAAAGTTGCTCATTGTTGGGTGGAGCCAAGATGGTGACAGAAGAGCCTCTGTTAGGTGCACTCTCTATATAATATTTCAAAACTTATAAAATAAGGATTCTAACTAAAACTTCAAGAGCCAGAACTCACAGAGGGATCCAGTGAGGCAACTCTCCAGCTCAAGGTAGACTGGAAAATACTGGAAAGGCTCTGCTCCACAGGGTTAGAGGAGTAGCCCGCCAGAGTGAAAGAACTTTGGCCTCCTGGAAGCAGCCCCAGGGTATCTGGGAGCTATGGCTCATGGCAGTGGGGACAGTTTCCTGACCTACACCCCGGGGAGTACAGGGTACAACTTAGAAGACTGGGGGGGGGCATCTGTGAGAGCAAGCCCATGAAGCCCAGCCCTCAGAGCACTCAGCAAGCAGTGGTGGGCAAGGCAGCCCAGATCTAGGAAATGGTAGCAGGTGGAGCCAGTAAGCAGGAGTCATTAGACAACTGAGCCTTGAATGCTCAGCCTACCAAAGTTAGGGGAGTGGAGAGAGACTTCTGAGGTCTGTCCTCTGTGCCTGGAACAGGACTCTGGGGTCTGACCACATTCAGATCCTAATCACAGTCTAGGCATCCCACAGAACAGTAGGGCCCCCCACTCATCTCAACCCCATGGCAGAGGGGTGTACTGGTGGTCATTCAAAGAACAAGAGGGAGGACAGAGCCTTGCACATGGAGATCCTTGTGGGAGTGTGCTCCAATAATACTCAAAAACTTAGGAAGCACCCCCAAACCAGGCACATGCTGGGGAAATGAGTAAACACTGAGAAATTCATTGTCTATAATCACAAGAAGGATAAAAATACTCAATTTGAAGATGAGTAACTATGAGCTCGGCATCTAAATACTGAAAGAAAAAATGGAAATTGGGTTCAGGCTATGACAGAGCTCAAAAAAGATTTTGAAAATCAAGTGAGGGATATAGAATAAAAATTGGGATAAGAAATGAGAAATATGCAGGAAAAACATGAAAGAAAAGTCACTAGCTTAGTCAAGGAGATCCAAAAGAATGCTGAATAAAATAACACGTTAAAAACCAGCTTAGGTCAAATGGATAAAATAGTTCAAAAAGTTATTGAGGAGAAGAATCCTTTAAAAAGCAGAATTGGCCAAATGGGAAAAGAGATAAGAAAGCTCTCTGAGGAAAACAATTCCTTCAGATCAAGAATGGAGCTGAAGGAAGCTGCTGACTTTACAAGAAGTCAAGACACAATACTTCAAAACCAAAAGCATGAAAAATTAGAAGAAAATATGAAGCAACTCATTGAAAAAAAACAAATGATCTGGAAAACAGATTAAGAAAAGGTAATTTAAAATTTATTGGGATACCTGAAAGGCATGATCAGAAAAAGAGTCTTGACATCATTTCTAAAGAATTCCTACAGGAAGATTGCCCTGATATCCTAAAAGCAGAGTGCAAAATAGAAATTGAGAGGATCCACTGATCTCCCTCAGAAAAGGATCCAAAAAACCAACTCCCAGGAATATTATAACCAAGTTTGAGAATTCTCAACTCAAAGAGAAAATATTACAAGCAGCCAGAAGGACACAATTCAAATATCATGGAGCTGCAGTTTGGATCATACAGGACTTAGCAGCAACTACATTAAAGGCTTGGAATATAATATTCTGGAAGGCAAAAGAGCTCAGGATGCAACCAAGAATCAACTACCCAGCAAAACCAAATGTCCTCTTCCAGGGAAAAAGATAGACTTTCAATGAACCAGGAGAATTTCAAATGTTTCTGTTAAAACAGCCAGAGCTGAACAGAAAGTTTGATCTTCAAATACAGGACTCAGGTGAAGCATAGAGAGTGGAGGAGAAGGGTAAAATATTATGAACTTAATGATGATGAACTACATGTATTCCTGCATAGAAAAATGATCCTGATAATACACATAAGAAACTTCTCATTTAATAGAACATGTAGAAGGAGCTTTTATAGATGAAGCACAGGAGAGAGCTGAATTTGAAGATATAATATATTGTAAAAATGGAGTCAATGGCTAAAAGGGAAATATAATGGGAGTAAGAGAAAGGAGATGTTGAATAGACTAAAATATTTCATATAACAAGAAGGTTTTTTTAATTACAATGAGCTATTGCACTAATATGGAAGGGGGAAAGGTGAGGGACAATGAGGGAAACTTTGCTTTCATCAGAGATGGCTCAGAGAGGAAACAGCATATATACTCAATGGTGTATAGACATCTAGAGTAAGAAGGAGAGAAGGGGGACAGGGGGAAAGGCAGGGGATGTGAGTGATGGAAGAGAAGGTGGACCACGGGGGAGAGTGATCAGATAAAACACATTTTCATTTTTATTTCTTGCAAGGGGCTGGGATTGGATGGCCTATCTGGGACCACAGGGCCTGATGGGTTCCTGGGTCTTAGGGGTGATATTTGGGCTCGGGTCCTCTTGACCCCAGGAGGAGTGATCAGTCTGCTGCACCACTCAGCTACCTTACAAAACATTTAAGATGAGGGACAGAGTGAAAGGAGAGGAAAAATATAGTGTATGGTAGTGAGGAAGTATGAATGGAGGGAGTTGTGATCAGCAATGGCAACAATGGAAAAATATGGAAGTAGTTTTCGTGATGGACTTATCCTAAGGAATGTGATTCACCTGCAAGAGAGCTGATGGTGTTGTAACACAGACTGAAGCACATTTCATTATTATTATTATTATTATTATTATTATTATTATTATTATTATTATTATTATATTACTACTACTACTACTATTACTACTATTTGGGGGGGGGGGGTTGCAAGGCATATGGGGTTGGGTTACTTGCCCAGCGCCACATAGCTGGATGATTGTTAGGTATCTGAAGTCAGATTAGCACCCGGGTGCTCCTGACTCCAGAAACGGTGCTCTGTCCACTGGGCCACCTGACCACCCCATCATCATCATTATTATTATTATTATTATTATTATTATTATTATTATTATTATTATTATTATTATAGATTTGATTTGGGGTTTTTTTTCCCTTGCCCAGGGCCACACACTTGGGTGATTGTTGGTGTATGGGGCTGGATTTGAGCTCCGGTGCTCCTGAGTCCAGGGCTGGTGCTCCATCTACTGTGCCACCTAGCTGCCCCTATTATTGCTTTTTTATTTAATTTTTATTTCTTCTTTACTTTATTGCTCATGATAGTCTATATTTTGGGGGGAGAAGGGGTATTATTTTTACTCTTAAACAAGAATATTTTAGTAATGTTTAAAAAATCTTTTGTACAAAAATAAAATAAATATAATTTTTAAAAAGTTGCTAATTGTTTCTAGTAGTTTTTAGATGAATTTTTTGGTATTCTCTAGATATACCATCATGGTCATCTGCAAAGAGTGAGAGTTTGTCCCTTCCTTTCCAATGCTAATTCCTTCAATTTCTTTTTCTTTTCTTATTGCTGAAGCTAACATTTCTAATACAATACTGAATGGCACTGGTGATAAGGGGCATACTTGTTTTACCACTGATCTTATTGGGAGTGCCTCTGGCTTATCCCCCTTGCATATAATGCTTGTTGATGGTTTCAGATAGATACCACTTATTATTCTAAGGAAAATTCCATTTTTTTCCTGCAATCTCTAGTGTTTTTAATAGGAATGGGTGCTGTATTTTGTCAAAAGCTTTTTCAGAGTATATTGATATAATCATATCATTTCTGATAGGTTTGTTATTGATATAATTAATTATATTAACAGTTTTCCTAATATTGAGCCAACTCTGCAGTCCTGGGATAAATCCTACTTGGTCAACATGTATTAGCCTAGTGATAATTTTTGTCATCTTGCTAAATTTTCATTTATGATTTTTTCATCTATATTCATCAGGAAGACAGGTCTAGAATTTTCTATCTCTGTTTTGACTCTTCCTGGTTTAGGTATCAGCTCCATATTGGTGTCATACAAAGAGTGAGGCAGAGTTCCATCTTCACCTATTTTTCCAAAGAGTTTTTGTAGAATTGGAAACATTTATTCCTTAAATGTTTGATAGAATTCATTTGTCGATCCATCTGGCCCTGGAGATTTTTTCTTGGGGAGTTCAATAATGGTTTGTTGAATTTCTTTATCTGAGATAGGATTATTTAGGTATTTAATTTCTTCTTCATTTAACCTGATCAGTTATATTTTTGTAAATGTTCAACCATTTCACTTAGATTATCAAATTTATTGACATATAGTTAGTCAAAATAATTCTGAATTATTACTTTGATTTCTTCCTCATTGGTGGCAACTTTTTCATTTATGATACTAGCAATTTGATTTTCTTCTTTCTTTTTTAAATCAATTTACCCAGAGGTTTATCAATTTTATTGGTTTTTCATAAAACCAAAAATTGGTTTTATTTATTAGTTCAATAGTTTTCTTGCTTTTGATTTGATTAATTTCTCCTTTGATTTTTAGAATTTCTAAATTGGTATATAATTGGGGGTTTTTAATTTGTTCTTTCTCTAATTTTTTTAGCTGCATGTTTAGCTTGTTGATTTTGTCTTTCTCTAATTTATTCATGTAAGCATTTAAAGATATAATATATCGCCTGATTACTGTCTTGGAATTATCCCATAAGTTTTGTTATGTTATATCTTTATTGTCATTATCCAGGATGAAAACATTAAATCTTTCTATAATTTGTTGTTTTATCCATTCATTTTTTAAAAATGAGACTATTTAGTTTCCAATTAGTTTTAGGTCTATCTCTCCTTGGTCCATTATTGCATATGATTTTTATTGCATTATGATCTGAGAAGGATGCATTCACTATTTCTGCCTTTCTGCATTTGAGTTTTAGGTTTTTATACCCTAGTACATGGTCAATTTTTATTAAAGTGCCATGTACTGCAGAAAAAAAAGTATATTCCTTTCTATCCCCATTCAATTTTCTCCAAAAGTCTATCATGCCTATGTTTTTTTTTACCAGTCTATTTACCTCCTTAACTTTCTTCTTGTTTATTTTTTGGTTAGATTTATCTAAATCTAAGAGCAGGAGGTTGAGGTCTCCCACCAGTAGCGTTTTGCTGACTATGTCTTCCTGTAATTCTTTCAACTTCTCCTCTAAGAATTTGGATGCTATACCATTTGGTATATATATATTTAGTATTGAAATTGCTTCATTGTATATGGTACCCTTTAGGAGCATATAGTTTCCTTCATTATATCTTTTAATGAGATTTATTTTTGCAGCTGCCTTGTCTGAGATAAGGATTGCTATCCCTGCTTTTTTCTCTTCAGTTGAATCAAAATATGTTTTGTTTCACTCTTTCACCTTTACCCTATATGTATCTCTCTGCTTCAAATAAGTTTCTTGTAAGCAGCATATTGTAGCATTCTGGTTTTTAATCCACTGTGCTATTCACTTATCTTTGATGGGAGAGTTCTTCCCATTCATATTCAAAGTTATAATTCCTATCTTGTTATTTCCCCTCCATGTTATCTTTGCTCTGTTTGTCTTTTCCCTGTTTTTCCCTTTATCCATATTTCCCAATATTTTGTCTCTGAATACCACCACTTCAGTGTGTTTGCCTCCTTATATCCAACAGCCTTCCCCTTTCTTTCCACCTTTCCCTCTTATTCATTGGCTTCCTTCTGTTATTTCCTCTTTTCTTCCTCCCTCTCACTTTCCCCTTTTAATACCTGAAAGGTAAGATAAGCTTCTTAACTTAACTGAGTGTAAGTTAACTTTAAACCAAGTCAGATGAAATGAACATTCAGGTGGTTCTCACTTCCTCCCTTCTTCCCCTCTATTTCAATAGGTCCTTAGTATTGCTTTATATAATGTGATTTACCCACATTTAATCTCTTCCCTCCTCGCATCACTTTACTGTACCCCTTTTTAAGGAGACATTGTTTTTAACTCATTCTGTCATAGTCATGGTTAAGTCAAGGGACCATTATTTCCAGCTGGGTATATTCTCTCTAATAGAATTACAGTTCTTGAGAGTGATGACAGTTTTTCTCCTAAGTGGGGATATAACCAGTTTCATCTTTTTCTTTTTTTATCTTTTCATGTGTCTATTGAGTCTTCTGTTTGAAATCCAAATTTTCTATTTAGCTCTCGTCTTTTCATCAGGAAAAACTGGAAATCTCCTACTTCTTAAAATGTCCTTAAAATGGTCCTGTGTAATCCTTACTGTGGTACCATGGTATCTAAATTGTTTCTTTCTGCCTGCTTGCAGGATTTTATCTTTTATCTGATACTTCTGGAATTTCACCACAATATTTCTTCGTGTTTTCTTTTGGGGAATCTCTTTCTGGAGGGGATCAATGTAGTCTTTCAATAACTATTTTTCCCTCTGATTCCATGATATCAGACAATTTTCCATCAATAAATCCTGTAATATTAAGTCCAGAATTTTTTTCCTCTTCAGTATTTTCAGGGAGCCCAGTGATTCTTAGGTTGTCTCTCCTGGTTGTATTCTTGAGGTCAGTGTTTTTGCAAATTTAGGTATTTTATATTTTCTTCTATTTTTTCAATTTTTTGGTTTTGTTTAACAAATTCTTGCTGTCTCATGCAGTCATTAGTTTCCACAGATTACATTCTTTTAATTTTTTTAAGTTTTTTGCAAGGCAAATGGGGTTAAGTGGTTTTCCCAAGGCCACACAGCTAGGTAATTATTAGGTGTTTGATACCGGACTTGAACCCAGGTACTCCTGACTCCAGAGCCGGTGCTTTATCCACTACACCATCTAGCTGCCCCCATTCTTTTTTTATAGAAGAATTTTCTTCATTTACTTCTTGTAACTCCTTTTCCAAGTGGTCAATTCTGTTTCTGAAGGAATTTTCCATTTTTCCCATTGAGGTTTTGAGAGAATTATTTTCTTTTTCCATTTGTCCAGTTGTATTTTCCAAGTATTGGTTTTCATGTTGCAAGGTATTAATTTTCTCTTGTTTTCTTTGCCCAAATTTTCCAATTGATTTTTAAAATCCTTTCTGATTTCTTCAAAGAAGACTTTCTGGGCTGGAGACCAAATCATATTCTCCTCAGAAGTCCTAGATCACTCTGTGTTAGGGTCTTTCCCTTCTCGATAGTTTCCTATAGACACCCCTTACCCTGGCCTTTCCTCATTTTCCTAAGATCTTGTGTTGGGGGAGGGGCTGGTTCACAGAGGTTGGGTGTTAATATCCCTAAAGGCTATGCTCACTGGGTTTAGTAACTCCAAGTGGGCCTGCCAGTAGGGGGCTCTCATTGCTTTCTCTGGAGTGTCTGTTCCCTTAATTTGAGGAGCCCTCCCTAGGTCTGGAGGGTGTAGGTTGTGCTGCTGAATACTGTTATACTTGAAAAAATGTGGGCTTTGACCTGGGACAAAGTAGTTAATCTCCCTGTTTAGCTGAAGGAGTTCTGTTGCCCATGCCTGAGGCTGTGCAGGGTGGGGGGGTGGGGTGTTTCTATGTTTGTTTTGGGAAGAGGACTCCATTGAGATGAAAGTATGGAGCCTGTGATCCTCTAGAACAGCTGAGCCCAGTAGATTGATGTCCAGCTGCCCTCTGCAATTCTCTGTGCTGGAATTTGCCCTCCAACCCTGCTAGGACACTGCCCCCCATTACCATGGTCAAAGTCTATGGCTGATCTTATATTATTCTGGCTCTCACCCCACCCCCTCTGACTCTCTGCTCTCTGCTCTCTGCCCCCCAGATTACCCACAATCCCTGGAGGCAGACCTTGAGGCAGATGTTCTCCTAGCTTCTTTTTCTGGCCTTTGTCAATCAGATTCCCATTAAAGGGTTTGTTTCATATTTTATATGAAGGAAGATCAGAAGACCTTCACACAGTGCCTATCTTCTTTCTGCCATCTTGTCCGGAAGTCTTCTGATCTTTTTTCTAAAACAGAAGATGGATCAATCATAATAAAATCAAGACATAGAATGCTTGAACAGATAGTAGTGTCAATCTTCTACATATATCTTTAGTTTCTTCTCAAGTGCAAGACACTGTGCAAATTCCAGAGGTGATAACAAAAAGGGGGAGGGAATAAAACAATTTCTGTATTCAAGGAGCTGACATGTTCTTGGTTTGCTTCATAGAGTTTAGTTATAGATTCCTATAGAGAGGAATCCAGTCTCAGAAAAAAAAAAAACAATCCTAAGTCGAAGAATAGGTGCAGGACTTTGGCAGAATGATTTTTGGTATTTTGGAGAGACAATCAGAGTTAAGTGACTTACCTAGGGTCACACAACTAGTGTCAAGTGCCCAAGGTGAAATTTGAACTGGAGTCCTCTCGACTCTAGGGAGGTTGCTCTTTCCACTATGCAACCAAACTCTCCCAGTATTTGTTAGAACACTTAAGTTCTTATCTGTAACTCAGGCAGAAGCCTTCATCACATTGCCTTTGAGGTTAGATAGTATTCAAGGAATAACATAAGGCTCTTTTTTCACCTTTACAGTTCCAATGTCTGGCATATAAAATGTGCTAAATAAATGTTTGTTAAATCTTACTCCTTTCTAAACATTTTAAATTTGCTTTGTTTATTTTCTAAACTTATATTCTGATATAGACATCTGAGATCAAAAATGTTATTCCTTACCCACCATTCTTAGGTGTTTTTAACTGTTACCAAGTGTCAAGTCAGCTCCTTTTTCCTTTCAACACCTCTCAGAGTGTCTAGAATCTCCAACCTGTCACAAGCTCTCAATTTAGTAACAAGCGACAATATTCACTTCACCTGTTCCCACCTGTTTCTGCACCTGTTTTCTGAGGCTCTAGTGTCACTTAAGCATTTAATTATTTACAGACTTTTGACATCTCTGCTATTGGTATGTCATATTGCTATTTAACTTTTCAGGAATTTATATCTTTTCCCAAGATACATACATATATACATATATGTGTATATATGTATGTATGTATTACAAGTTATTAAAGAGTTAGGGACCAAACTTTTTCCATAGTTGTATTATTCAAAGTATTTAGCACAAGATTATACATGTGAAAGATTTAGTGAATGAAAGCATTAAGGATATAATGAAAATAATACTGCATTAGCAGTCATATGAGAAGTTCCCTGTCACAGTCATGCTTCTTTGGGGGTAATATAGTTTTCTCTGAACTCTGGGTTACCCTTTAGTTAAAAAAAGGTTTAATATATTATAGGTTCATATTGCTTAGAGTTGGAAGAGTCTTTGAGGATCAATAACAATTAATCAATTAGTTGTGAAGGATGAATTAAAAGTCTACTGTAGATGAGACAATGAACATTCAGACAAAAAAAGGTGTCTCTATATTTAATGAATTAACATTCTTTAAAATCTTCCTCATTTTGTAATTCATCTTTCTCATTTTATAGAGGAACAGGCAATGTTGTTCAATTAGTAAATATTTAATGACTGGCTCTCCAAGGAAAAAAACCAGAATCCATGATACACATATACGTTTAATTTATATTTTAAAAATTTCCTCCATCTTCTTATTAAATTTAGACAATCAACAAAACAATAATTCAAATCTCAATTTACAGCATATGCTGATTTCAAAGATATAAATCTCACACTGAAAATTTAAGAACTGTCTCTTCTGAGTCATTTTTAAGTGACTCTAGCACAAACCTAGGCAGAAGATTCTTCTGATGTACGAATTCCATGATTAAGGTGAGGTTTCAGAATGATTAGCTAGTGGTAGAGTGAAAAAAAAGTTTGATCTAAGTATTCTGCCTAACTGATAACCTCAACCATACTGTTTTAGATAAAATGAACTCTTTTAACAATTGTAAAAGTATTTGATTATTTTCTCTTCTTTAATGCTCTTAAAAAGGTAATATTTTTCTCATTCTGAAAACCAACCTCAATTAAATAACAAATATTCCCATAAATCCCTTTTCCTTTGGCAGATTTCCTTCCTGATAAATACCTTCCTCTTCTGTGAAATACTTTACTTATGTTTCCTAAGTTGCCACAAAATTATGCTGATAGGCTGTGTACTCTAAACAATCCTAAAAAGTTCTTTTTTTTTTTTGCAAGGCATTGGACTTATGTGACTTCCCCAAGACCACATAGCTAGGTAATTATTAAGTATGTGAAGGCAGATTTGAACTCAGGTCCTTCTGACTCCAGGGCTGATGCTCTATCCACTGTACTGCCTAGCTGCTCCCTAAAACGTTCTTTAAAAAACGGAACCCTAAGAAACTGATGTTGCTACCAGTATGCAGTCTTCTTTTGCATACCAATAAAACATAAAATTTTAGGTTTGGCAACTTAAGTTATTTAACACAGATTTGGTATTCTTTATGTTCAAAAGAAATAAAATATAAAAAGCATTCAAAATGAATGAGAATAAAAAAATTCATACCATTAATATAATGGACAATAAAACAATAAACCATCCAAGTTGAATCATTAAGTACCCTGGAAAGTCAGGAAGGAATATATACCAAGCAATTCACATCCCTACCACTACCATTATTTTGACTACCATTTCTGCACAGATACTAATGGAGACCTCTGATGACTTTGAACCCAAGAGATATGGGAATAACTCAAAATAGTATTTCCCCATCTTCTTAAATGACCATACTTGCTTTCAGTCTAGTTCCTACTGATATTGAGGATATGTTGATAAATGGCTAATAACTGACTCTTGGACAAGGGATGGGGGGATATATTAAACAGACTTTTAAGTTTAATCTGGGAGAACCTCTTTGTTAGAGACCAGATAGTGAATAGAAGCTAAGATGCTCACAAAAGTTTTCCCAATGTCCTTTTGAAACAACCTTAAATGAAGCCTTTGAAGAGAACCAACAAAAAAGACAGAGTGAAGGAACTATTCAGTTCAAGATATCTTGGAGAAACTTCAGGAAATGCCTGTCTCATGTTGGTAAAAAGACAGTGCATCCCAGTGTATGCTGGGAACTGGGAAGAGTTGTGGCTTCACCTTGGGGCCCACAGCAATGACCTCCCTCCCAGAGGGGAGCTGAGAATAAGGAGTCAAGCCACCACTGCCATATGACTTCAGCTCAATTTTATTACTGCTTAGCTTCTACATATATACTGTTAGGTCTTCTGGGGGTAAAACAAAGAATAATTCAGGGAATGGGGGTGCACAAGTGGTGTGTACGTGAAGCATCTTGCGTTACAGGATAAGGGGGTACATTAAGGGGAGGTGGTAAAACACAGCTGTGTCTTGTGCCCTTGGGCTATGGGGTGGAATGTCCAGCTCTGAAGGACTCCCGTGCACCTTATCTCTTAGGGTGTCTGTCATGCCAGCTCCTGAGACCGTCCAGGTGGCTGTCTGTCAGAATAGCCTGTATTCCCACAGGTATACCAGTGGCTAGGTCCAGTTTAGGATCTGAGTCCTGACTTAGTAGATCATCAAAAGCAGGTAGAAGGCATAACTGTGAGTATGACTCGAATACATCAGGAATAGATCTCAGAAGCCTCTGAATTCATAGAAGTAATTGTTTCTGAAAGTCTTAGCCCACAGAAGGTAAAGGGGTTAGAAGGAGATTTCTGGGGGTCTCTTTGCTATCATTGAGGCAGGAGTCTATTACTTTAACCATACTCTGATCTGGCTCACAGTATGGAGCTACAGTTCCAAGAGGAGGAGCAGAAGCACAATAGAGTTCACTGCTAGAGCGAACCCTCCTCACACTTCCAGGGCAGAAAGGAATGATTGTTTTAATCTATAGAATGGACAACAGACTAGGAGAATAATTTAACCCTCTCCTTAGATCATAAGACCTTGGAAGAGTTGAAAATTTGCAGGTTCCTAGAAGTATCACTGAAAACAACTGCAAACACCCCCCACCCCAAATTTGGGAGAGTATACCTCCCTACCCTGGAAGCAGAGCTCTACTTTAACTAAGAGTTCAAATGGGAAAATAAGAAAACAACAGAAGAAAAGAAAATCTAGCCATAGATAGTAACTACGTCATGAAGAATATCAAAATACACACTCATAAGAAAATAACAATGTCAAAGTGTCTACATTCAAAGCCTCCAAGAAAAATATGAATTGGTTTCAGTTCATGAAAGAGCTCAAAAAGGATTTTGAAAAATCAAGGGAGGTAGAGGAAAAATTGGGAAGAGAATGCTAGTGATGTAAAAAAATCATGATAACTGAATTAACAGCTTAGTGAAGGAGATATAAATCAATTCCAAAAAACATAAAAACCAGACCAGACCAATTGGGAAAAGAGGTCCAAAAAGTCAATGAGGAGAAGAATGTCTTAAAAAGCAGGATTAATCAAATGGAAAAAGAGATACAAAAGCTCACTGAAGAAAATAATTGCTTAAAAATATAAAATGTAGAAAAGGGAAGTTGATGATTTTATGAGAAATCAAGAAACAATAAAACAAAATCAAAAGAATGAAAAACTAGAAGAATATCTGAAATATCTCACTGGAAAATCAACTGACCTAGAAAACAGATCCAGAAGAGATCATTTTAAAATTATTGGACTATCTAAAAGCCATGATCAAAAAAGATCCTAGACATCATTTTTCAAGAAATTATCAAGGAAAACTTCTAGAAGCAGAAGGCAAAATAGAAACTGAAAGAATCCATTGATCTCTGCCTGAAAGCAATCCCAAAATGAAAACTGCCAGGAATATTATAGCCAAATTTTAAAGCTTCCAGGTCAAGGAGAAAATATTGCAAGCTCCCAGAAAGAAACAATTCTTCTTTTTAGAAAGATTTTATTTATTTTGAGTTTTACAATTTTCCCCCTATTCTTGCTTTCCTCCCCCCCCCCCATCCTCCACAGAAGGCAGTCTGTCTTTACATTATTTCCATGGTATACATTGATCTACGTTGAATGTGATGAGAGAAATCATATCCTTAAGGAAGAAAAATAAAGTATAAGAGATAGCAAAGTTACGTAATAAGATAACATTTCTTTTTCTAAATTGAAGGTAATAGTCTTTGGTCTTTGTTCAAACTCCACAATTCTTTCTCTGGATACAGATGGTATTCTTCATCATAGATAGCCCAGAATTGTCCCTGATTGTTGCACTGATGAAATGAGTAAGTCCATCAAGATTGATCATCACCTCCATGTTGCTGCTAGGGTGTACAGCATTGTTTTGGTTATGCTCATCTCACTCTGAATCAGTTCATGCAAATCCTTCTATGCTTCCCTGAATTCCCATTCCTCCTGGTTTCTAATAGAACAATAGTCTTCCATGATATACATATACCATAGTTTGCTATGCAATTCCCCAATTGAAGGACATTCACTCAATTTCCAATTCTTTGCCACCACAAATAGGGTTGCTATCAATATTTTTCTACAAGTGATGTTTAACCCTTTTTTCATAAAGAAAGAAACAATTCTAATATTGTGGAATCAAAGTCAAGATAAAACAAGATTTAGCAGATTCTACATTAAGGGCTGGTAGGGCTTGAAATATGATTTTTCTGGAAGGCAAAGAGCTTGGATTACAACCAAGAATCAACTACCCAACAAAACTGAACATACTCTTTGAGAGGGGAAGATGGACACTCAGTGAAATAAGAGACTTTCAAGGGAGCAGCTAGGTGATGCAGTAGATAGAGCACCAGCCCTGGAGTCAGGAGGACATGAGTTCAAATCCTGATTCAGACACATATACTTACCTAGCTGTGTGACCTTGGGCAAGTCAGAGCAGACCAAATGGGAAAAGAGATCCAAAAAGCCAATGAGGAGAGATTTCAGCAATTTATCACTAGAATAATATATTATGAGTAGGTAAGAATTATACCAGGAGCATAGAGATGGTCCAATATTAGAAAACAATCAGTACAAGTGGACAAATTAAAACAAATTAATAACAAAACTAACAGAAATAAGATGATTATCTCTCAGATCTATTAAGGGGGGGAAGAAGAAAAAGATCTATTAAGAGGGGAGAAGACCGAAAAAGAAATGGAAAGCATTAATTAAATTCAAAATGGGACAATTAGGTGGTGCAGTGGATAGAGCACCATACCTGAGTTCAAATTGAACTTCAGACTTAATAATTATCTAGCTGTGTAACCTTGGGAAAGTCACTTAACCCCATTGCCTTGCAAAAGCCAAAAAAAAGGATAATTTTCATTGTATTAAATAAAAAAAACTTTCACACAAATAAAATCAATGCAATCATGATAAGAAGGAAGGCAAAAAACTGGGAAACATTTTTCACAGCTATTGTTTCTAGTATTTCTGATACAGGACTCATATCTAAAATATATAGAAAACTGAGTCAAATTTATAAGAATACAAGTCATTGCCCAATTGATAAATCATCAAAGGATATGAACAAACAGTTTCAAATGAAGATACTAAAGCTATCTATAATCATGAAATAATTAAATCCTTATTGATTAGAGAAATGCAAATTAAAACAATACTGAGATATCATCTCACATCTATCAGATTGGCTAATATGAAAAAGGAAAATATTCAGTGTTAGAGAGTATGTAAGAAATTTGAGACACTGATGCACTGTTAAGTGGAGTTGTGAACTGATTCCACCATTCTGGAAATAAAGTTGGAACTATGACCAAAGGACAGTAAAATCACATACCTTTCATCCAGCAATGCCACTACTAGGTCTATATGCCAAATATATAAAAAAGGAGGAAAAGACCCACATGGACAAAAATATTTGTAGCAGCTCTTTTTGAAGTGACAAAGAAGTAGAAATTGAGGGGATACTCATAAAATGGGGAAATGACTGAATGAGTTATGGTATACGTATGCGATAGAGGATTTAAGAAATCATGAACCAAGGGACTTCAGAAAATCCTAGAAAGACTGAATGAATTTATGCTGAGCAAAATGAACAGAACCAGTAGAACATTGTACATATTACTAGCAATACCGTAGAATGATCAACTTTGATGGCAGCTCCTCCCAGCACTTTAGTGTTCAAGGATAATTCTTAAACAGTTGTGATCCACATCCAGGGTGTGTGTGTATTGGGTGGGGGTGATGGAGTTTGAATGCAGATCAAAGCATACTATTTTTACTTTTTTAAAAATTTGTTTTATGTTTCTTTCTTTCTCATTTTTTTCCTTTTGTTCTGATTCTTCTTTTGCAATATGACCAATATGGAAATATGCTAACATGATTGTACTTGTATAATCTATATCAGATTACTCACTGTCATGGGGAGGGAGGAGTAATTAGGGAGAGGTAGAAAAATGTGGAACTCAAAAGCTTATGAAAAGATGAATGCTGAAAGCTATTCTTACATGTAACTGGAAAAACAAAAAAAAATAACGTTCAAAAACTTTAATCTGCATTATTAACCCATTCTTCCTCAGTTTCTTAACTTGAGATCATCAACAAAACAAAACAAATTCAATCAATCTGTAAAAGTTACTGATTTCTAAGGTGCAGGGGCTGATACTAAAAATTTAACAGTCCCTCTCAAGAACTGGTATAAGTTTGCTCCAATGTACCACTGAGAGAAATCATTGCAGAGAGAATGTACACATTGCTCATCAGGATCATCAGCAATTGACCAACCACCAGTAGCCTTCAGATGGCAATGGGAAACCAAGTTTCCAGAATTCCAGTTTTATTTCCAGTCCATCTCTCATAATTATCATCAGTAGAACAATTCCTGTGGACAAGGAACCAGATATCCTCATCAAATGCCAATCAAGAGTCTTTTATATCAATAGATAGTTAAATGGATAGATGTCAGGAGAGACAAGAAGCAGTGAATACCTTTGCCACATTGACTATCACTTTCCCACAGCTACTGATGGAAACATCATAGGACCTTTAACAAAAGAGCCTTTGAAGTATCAATGCTTCCTGTCAAGAGCCCTCAGCTATCATCCTGGAAAGCAATCCCTGTGGAGATACAGCCTGGCAACTATCCCTTCAGGAGCTATAGCCACACCTACTGAAAACTCAATTAAGAAAGTTCTTGCCACTAAAGTCATAAGATAATAATACTTCAGAAACATCACTTTTATCAGTGGAAACAACTTTAAATAGGAACCATTACCCTTTGCTTTGCTTGACAGAATTTTTCTGACTGGCAGTTGAAACCTTCCAAATATATTGTCTTCCCTATTAGAATATGAGTTTCTTGAGAAAATGAACTGTCTTACTTTCTTATCCCCAGCACTCAGCATAGTGTTGCATATAATGAATGTTTAATTCATTCATTTAATCATTCATTTGTTGGTTCATTTGTTCAAGGAAGTGACTAAAACTCTAGCTTTTATGCACAATTGGAAAGTGGTAGATCTCACTAAGATCTATAATTACTGCCTCAAACACTTCACAGTTGGGTATTAATTCATCATCTTACTTTACCAGATTTCATTGTTTCAAGCATTATCTCATATTTTAAAAAAAGAAAATATCATATATATTCTATAAAACATGAGAATATTAGTAGTCCATCCAACTCTGTCAATTATGTGTTCATGTTTTTCATAAACAAAGACTTCACAAGTTGCATCACAAAAAATGTTCTATAAACATTTACAAGAAAAAGATATATTGACTAAGAAAAAAAGTTGCACCAAGAAGTCTAAAAATATAAAAAACAACTCAACATAGATTAGGTAATTATTGAATAAGCCACCCAAAAGCATAAGAACATTTACATTGCATTTATTATTACAAAGTTTTTAGTTCTATTCAGTATACATGTTTTATTTATATATTATAAATAAAATAAATGCAAATAAAGTGAAAATGTTAGAGTATTTGAAGTCCACATGGATAACTATTCTATAAAGAATGAAGAAACATGATAATATCAATAAATGATATAACCATGACATTATTCAAAGTTACAATTTAAGTCCATTTTTATCTCTCATGAACAGAATTACAATAAAAAAGTCTTCCAAATAAAGAAGGAGTCAAATGAAAATAACGTAGTGATCATTTTTAGTAGATGGATATCTCTTCAGCTTCAACAAATACATATTATATAGCTTTGTCTGATTGAATCTTTCTTTTATAATAATAAAAAAGTTATTTAGATTTGATAATTATAAATCACTAATATACATAAAATATAGAGATGGGGAATTCAAACTTGAATTTGAACAAATGGGTAAAATTGGTAAATAAAAATAACCTGATTTTTCTCAAGGCAAGACACATTGAATTTAAAGCTATTAACTTGCTAAGAAACATCGACAGACTTACTGGCATACTGAAATCAAAGCTGAATGGGTAAAACATTTAAAGCAATCAACACATGCCCAATACCCATAGGAATATAGACTTTAGAAATTATAAAATGTGCCATATCAGATTTGGACAACACCATAACAATAAATAGCATACAATGACTACTATTAATATATTGCTTTAAGGTTTGTGGATCTGTTAGCTTATTTGATGTTCACTACAGCCATTAAAGGTACTATTATTATGTCAATTTACAAATGAAGAAACAGAGACAGAGACAGATTAAATAATTTGTCAGAATCATAATGCTATTAAGTATCTGAAATGGGAAGTAAACTCAGGGCTTTCTGACTCTAAGTTTGGTAATGCTATCCACTATGATTCCTAACTTCTAAAGCAAAATATGAATGAAACATAGAACCCATTGACCTGAGATAGCTATTGAAAAAATTAAAACTTCCTTTCCATAATGGAGGGAAAAGGTTGATAGACATTCTCATAGGATATTACAAACAAGTAAAAGAATACAGAATATTTCAGGGAAAAGCATAAATAACTACACTGAGCAGTCATAAAGATAAGACACACACAGAGAGACATACCCTTTTGAATTTTTCTAATATAGTTAAAAGCATTGTCTCTAGATAAAACCATGAATCCAAAAGTTGAATCCTAGCTCTTCTTAGCCAACAAGCACTAGTAGTCAACCAACAAAACAAAAATATTCTAAAAAAATCATTGTGCAAACACTACTGAGTTATTGAGATTTGTTTTGAGACAGAGGTATATCTAGTGGTAATTCAAATTTGTATTATTATTATTAGTAAAATTTTAAAAGAAAAATCCTTAAGCAACATGTATTTAGTGATCCATGCAGATTTTTCAATAAAATAGTAGAAATTAGATAATCACTTCACTTACAGGCAGAAAAAAATTATCACCTATCAAATACCTAGGAAGACACAACCAGGTAGGCAGAATTCCATTTCAAAAACTGACAAATAATAAATTCCCACCCAACAAACACAGACATCAAAATGTCTTTGAAAGCTCAACAATAAACTGTACAAGAACTAGGGTCATTATTCCAGACTGAACTATTGCCCATAGTTGTTCAGATAAAACAATGATCTATAAAAACTTAAGAATAATATTTTGATAGATGTCTTCATATCAAATATTCATAATTTCCAAGCTATGAAGAATGCTTTCTAAATATAGAGATCTGGTAAGCTAGAACTCTAGTAAAAGAATTTTAAAATCATGTGGGGAAAAGATGAGGGGTATATCATTCCTTCTATATTATCTGCTATTAGAGTTGTACTTGATATGCTTCTGGAAGCTTAAAGAACACAAGCTTATATTTTAACCCTTTCATTCAACTCCACAACCAGATACTTTTATCCACTTATGCAATGATCCACACATTTTTCTAATCAATTGTTTCTGGACCATTTCTATCTGAACTGCATTGAATAAGATGAGTAAAAATAAGATAATATTAGCTTTCATTTTTATTAGATTTTCAAAACATTTTATAGTAATAATTTTATGAAATAAGTAGAATAAGGATTATTTTTTCTATTTTTACAGATGAAGAAACTGTGGTTTAGAGATTTAAAGTGACTTGCCTAGGTTCATAATGCTGGGGTATGAATCCAGGTGATGATTGATATATTAAATTCCTTTTCAGCTACTGATATACTATCTTCCTCACAATTCTTCCTCACAACCCAAAACCAAGTTTAGGTCCCAAATTTCATTAAGACTGTGCAGACCCTTAGTCTTTCAGTAGTGGTGGCTACTTATAATGGCTTAGTCAATGCTTAGGAATCACTGAAGAAATTGCACTAGATCTTTTCTGAAGATGAATATCTATGTTCCAGGATGAACATACCAAGACACAAAGTTACATCTGACAACCCTTTTCTGGGCTACCAGAATTTTTCTAAACAATATCATAGGTAACTGGGGATTTCAGCATGAACAACTATGGTTTAAGGGAAACAAAGAGAGTTTGAGCTCCAGAAAACTTACTGAAGAAAAGACTTGAAAAGCTGTTACAAATGCCTCAAGAGCCTGAAAAGAAATGAGTGATTTTCAAAGATTTGTCTTTAATCACTTGAAAGTCCTGTCACATTAGAACCATTTCCAACATCAAAGCCTCCCTGGAGTACCTGATGATGCAAGCAGATGATTCCCATTGACTGTCAATCACAGAAACCTTAAGTGAGCCATTACTTCCCCCATTGGGCCTAAATTTAAGATCTTTGCTTTTGACAAACTCTGAAAGATATAAGGGAGCCCTAATGCCAAAAGTGGGAAGGCACTCCTGGTCTGAGATGCAATTACTAATTGAGAACCCCAACAATTAATTTCTAGAGCAGTACAATAATAATAATAGGACAGGGGTGTCTTAAGAAGTGAGTGCCATATCACTGACTCATGGAATCATTAATTATTAGAACTGGATGACTCTTGAATGATCCAACTCCTTTATTTAACAGAAAAATTTAGGGTGTAGTGGACAATAGTACTGTATAGACTTCATATACAGTATTTTTAAATGTAGTAGTACATAACACACCAGACACAGAGTTTTGAAAAAATGGATTAAATCTTAATGCAGATATACATATATATATACATATATATGCTGTGTGTGTATATATATGTACATATATATGCATATATCTGTAGAGAGACTGACCTTGATAAAGTTATAACGTCTCTCTTCATCTGTTAAATAAGAACAGTTCTTAAACTACCTATTATCTCCAGCATCAACTTCAATATACTCTACTATTAAAAAATGTTCACTATTTGGATTCTAAATACCTTCCAACCTTATATACTTTATTTCCTACTCCATATATATATATATATATATATGTATATATATAATATGTATATATGAATTGATCGATTTGATGTCCTTCTCCCATTGTTTAGTCAAGTAGAAATAGAGAAATGGAAAGAGAAGTTCAGAGATATAGGAGGAAAGGGAGGAAGAGAGAGAGAGAGAGAGAGAGAGAGAGAGAGAGAGAGAGAGAGAGAGAGAATGAACATGATATACTGGAAGTTTTCTCTACTATGTATCAGAAAGACCTGCTTTTAGTTCCAATCTTAGACATTTAGTTGTGATCCTGGACTAAACATCTTTCTTTTCTAAACTTGTTGCCTCATCTATACAATGAGGAGGTTGGGTTCATCTCTCTCTCTGAGCTCCCTTCCAGATCTTAATCTATGATCCTACATCTACATTTAGAATTCATCTTGGATAACCACATCTTGTTACAGAGAGGGAACCTAGTTTCCCCAAAGTTAAATAACTTTCTAGGTTCAAATAAATCATTAATCTGGGATTGAAGGTCAAGTTGTATCCAGATGTATGGAGATCCCTTCCAGGGGCAGGGAGTCTCCAGTCATGGGTCATACTGAAGTGGCATTGCCAAGGCAACCACATATGGGACTCAAAATTCAATAAATCTAGAAACTTTTTAGGAGTGAATGAATTAAATGTTTTACTACATATGACTCATGAATGAAGTTATAAATATCCAAATGACCATTGGCAGAAAAAAAGGTTCCCATGTGAAACAAGATACATAGAGAAGTTGGGATTTCAGATATTCTATGCCAATAAAGCGCACAGACTTAAAACCCCTTGCTGATTCACATGCCTTTATGAGTTTCCAGAAGGATAGGGGAGAGAGGGAGAAAATGCACATTATATATTGGAGATTATGGACCAGATACTGTAGTGATAATAATTTTTAAACAAATATCTCATTTGATCTTCACAACAACTCTGGGATCATTTACCCTCATTTTTACAGTTTATGAAATAGAGACAAAAAATATTAAATAACTTGCCAAGAATCACACAATTAGCAAGTGTTTAAATCACTATTTGAACTCGGTCTTCCTGATTCCAGACCCAGAACTCTAAACATAGCTAGCTACATCCCTCCCTCCCCTTTGATCTCATAAACACTTTTAAATAGAGACATGGTGATTTATGACAGTGAAACAGTTGGAAGAGCTGGTTCTTGAACTCAAGACTTCAATCAAATTTCTTAATATCAAAGAATCAGATGAAACTTGGAAATGTGAGAAAGGTGCCCTTGGCCTTTTCTTTCAAAGTTTTGGATCTTAGCCAATTATATTAATAGTGTTAAGTGTAGAATAATGAACATATTTATGGGTAAAACTCCAAATGATCCTTAGGTTAAACTCATTAATAGAGGGAGTCTGAAATACATATAAATACAGAAATATCTCATTGATTTGGAGAAACTTTCCAGGAAATAAAAAGTGTGTGTTTTATATTATTTCTAATTCCAATTATTTATCCATTCATTAACATGTATTAATACCTCCTCAGGGCAAACCACAGTACAAGTTGCTGAAATAGATACAAAGATTATTGCAACATGTTTCTTTTGGGCAGCTAATAACTGATGTGAAAAGTCAGGAGATGGTTGGGATTGACCTAAGGCTGATAAAGGAGGATCATGGGAAAAGAAGGAAGTACCTTTCCTTCTTCAGGTTGTTATCAAGTCAATAACTATATATTAAGTGTTTACTATGTGTCAAGGACTTTTTCAAGTGTCAAGAATACAAGGGAAGGCAAAAATTAGTCCTGGCTTTAGGAGAGATAACTTACAAACATCTGTGGTCAAAAAAAAAATACAAAATTATGGAGTAAATCACAGATCAATAGCACTGGAAATAAGGAGGCTCCAGAAAGGCATCTTTCCTCTTAGCTGAAGAAAACTAGTGAAGCCAGGAAATGGAAATGAGGAGCATTCCAGGAAAAGGGTTAGGGTTAGGAAAAGTATGGCTTGGGTAGATGAACTGTATCTTATACAACGAAGAACAAATAGTCCAACACTGGCTGGATGATAAAGTCTCTAAAAGCTGATAAGGCATAAGAAGACTAGAAAGTTAGGAAGGGGTCAGGTTATGAAGAGTTTCAAAAATAACTTTAAATCTTAGAAAGTTGACTGGGGTATTGAAAGGTCAAAAAATTCTCCTAGAGTAGTATAACCAGTATATATCAGAGGTAAGATTTGAACACAGGTCTTCCTGGCTCTCCTATCCAATATATCATATTTTCTCTCATTTCGTTGCATAGGACATTAAAAGGATTAATCCATGATCTTAATATTGTGAGTTTTCTGTCCAATAAGGTGAATTTCCACCACCCATTTATATATGTATGCATACACACACACACACACACACACACACACACACACACACAAACACCTTATTATCCTGAGATTGTTGTGGTTAGATTATTCCAGAAATAATCTAGAGAATTATGTCTCTAACAGCCTACTACCTTTAGTAACATTATAGTTCACAAATGGTGCCTCATGACTTTGTCTTCAAGTCCTTTGAATTCTATAGTTAAACACTGACATCTTCTGGATATTTAAATGGGATAATGGTAGTAGAAAAGTCTCCCCCTTTCCCCACCAAACACCAGTCAATTGTATGATATACAATGGATCACAGAAAATCTTGGATATGGGATATGGGACATTCAAACTGGAAATCCTTGAAAAGGAATATGGGTCACTTAATGGAAGTCCTTTTTTGTTCCTTCCAAAATGATATCTTTCTGGCAGAAATTCTAGTGTGTGTATACACACACACACACACACACACACACACACACACACATATATATATATATATATAATATAAGCATATGTATACAGACATATACATATGCATATATAGGCATATATACACACACATGTGTGTGTTTATGTGTATGTGTAAAATGGCCTTTCTAAGTGATAGAACTAAAAGGTGACACATGACTGAATTCATGACATGGTTTGACCTGAGCCAGCTTCTGAATTTTGCTCTTTGCCTTTAGCTTCTGTCTCTTTCCTGTCCTATACTAGCATGTATTAATTTTCCCTTCACCCCCTCTCCAAATTTGTTTTTGAAAAGTCAACTGTAATTCCTGACCTAAATGTCTATTTCTCTTCATTATGTTCTCTTTGAGTGGTCCATGAGAGTTTTAAGATACTATCCTCTTTTATTTAAATTTTATTTTATTGAAGGCAATGGGATTAAGTGACTTTCCCAAGGTTACACAGATAAACAATTAAGTGTCTGAGGCTGGATTTGAATTCAGGTCCTCCTGACTCCAGGGCTGTTACTCTATCCACTGTACCGCCTGGCTGCTCGTTATCTCCATAATAGATTACAGAGAGTGGGTTTTGGTGGTCTTTCTCTATTTCCCCCTTTCTCTATTTCCCATAAATCCTCCCCTCTTTTAGTGCTACCCCTTCTCTCTTTCTCTGCCTTTATTTCTCTCTGACTGCCTTTCTGACTGTTTTTAATCTCTCTTCCCTCCCCCCCTCTGTATCTATATGAGTATCTGTCTCTTTCTCTTCTCTGTTTCTCTATCATTGTCTTTCTGTCTCTTTCAGAAACTGTCTGACTATCTATCTCTCCTCTCTCTACTCTTAGAAATGCATATATTGACACAGTCCATAAATGCTCAAATGGAGCTGAGAGATAATACAATTCCATCCTCTTTATAGGAATAATTTACAATTCATATATTTAGGTCTAGTATAAAGGATTCTGTTTTGATTATATAAAAATAATTATTTATTGACTTGTTTGCTATTGAGTTTCTGACTCCCCCAATGATCCATGTACTAGATAATTCAACTACATTGGTATGCTTCTAATCGAGCTAAGAATTCCCTTGCAATCCATATTATGATAATTTCTATTACATGCCTCACTCTGTAAAACAAAATTGCATGACTTTTTTGTGGGTTTAACTTTGCTGCTATGAAAAGACCAAAACTGAAACATTCCCAAGATATTTGTTTACCCATCAGCTTCAATAGCTGGAGGAAGTTGGAAGGTGGGGGGGGGGCAATTTTCCATTCAAAGCTCCATGGGCCTTCCTCTTGTTTTCATAACATTACATGAGTGCCAGGGCAATCTTAAAGGTTGTTTCCATGCTTTTCTTCATTCTCAATAAGACACCTGTGTTTCTGATCATTTATATCTTTGTTTTTGTGCTACTTCCTACATGAAATTTAGCATCGATAATATTGTAGCTGATTGATACCCATTCACATATTTTCATTTCCCATTGGGTAATTCACATGTGTGCTCTTTGGGGAGTATGAAATTATGTGATTTGGAACATTATGCATCACCAGAATATTATTTTTAAATATAGGAAAAATTTTAGATAGAGGTTTCAGTTCACTAAAAGCATAAAATTTTGCCCAATGTAATACAACTCATTCATTTCCTCCCAGCTCATGACTCTAAACAATGTCAGACCAAAATATATTCTCACAAACAAGCTTATTAATTAATTAAATTAAAAATGCAGATTTAAGTAAAGCCAAATTATTTTATATATAGTCTCTCCAACAAATTACTACCTCAAAAAACACAAATCTATAAAGATGAAAGTGGAGATTTATTTCTTAGGAATAAAGAAACCCTTGAATGATTTTCAACAAAGTAGTAACATGACAGATTTAAGAATAAGGGAGATTAAGGCAGTAATGTTGAGAAGAATTGATGAAAGAGACTGAAAGTAGATATCAATTAGGAATTGCTACTATACTACTATACTAAATTTATAGGCTATAATCAAGGTTTGTTCTTGAGTAGTGTCAGTGGGAATAGAAAGGAAGCAACAAAAATGGGCAGCTAAGATGACCCAGTGGATAGAGTGCCAAGCCTGAAGTCAGGAAGACCCAACTAGATGTGTGACCCTGCTAAGTCACTTAACTCTGCTTCAATTTCTTCATCTGAAAAATGAGCTACATAAGGAAAAGGCAAACCACTTTAGCATCTTGGCCAAGAAAATCCTAAATGGTATCATAAATATATGAATGTGACTCAGAAACAACAACAAAAGTAAAGAATATTCATGATGTAAAATCAACTGGACATGTCAACTAACTGGATGTGGAAAATTACAGGGTAAATAAACTAGAAAACTTATGAGTGGTGAACAGTTGCACATCTGAGAACTTTTTTTGATAGAAAGATCACTTTTATAAAAAAGATTGTAGGTTTTATTCTGGATATTCTGAATTTGAGAGTCTTGTGTAGTTGTCAGAAGTCTAGTGGAAAGAAAGCTAGATTTTACTTAGAACATCTATGTTGAAATTACAACTTTTTCCTGTTACATTTGTGAACTTTTTTAAATCGCTTCTCTACTTTGGACCATAATATCTTCTACTGAAAAAAAAATCAATAGATGAATGCTTGCTTTCAAAATTACATCTATGAATATTATGTAGAGTGGGCACTTGAAAATTAAGTCTTGAATTCAGGACAATGTTTGGACTTACCTAAAGCATGACTGAAATTTTTATTCATCACAGGGATATTACCAAATTTTATCCTTTTTAAGTATGTGAGGTTAACTCCTGTTTGTTAATTTAGGAAGTTGTTTTCTTTCTCTATGGCACTGTCTATGATGAGGGTAAATGCCAGTAGGGTCTCATGGTTTCCATAGCTATGGTTCTGGAAGGCTTCTATTATCCCTTAATGAAAAAGTTTCTGATTCAATATGTTCTCCAAGGGAGCACCTATGTAAAATATACCAGAGCATAACAAGAGTTATATTATTATTATTATTATTATTATTATTATCATCATCATCATCATCATTATTACAAACAGCATGGTATAGCAGAAAGAGGGCCACCCTTATAATGTGGGGAAAACTAGATTTAAAAGCTGCCTCTGCAACATAAAAGTTATGGCATTATGAATATACTGTTAACTTTTTAGTACCAAAAGCAAGTCTCTAAGAACAAATTAAAGATGAGTTTCTGATCTGGGAAGGTAAAGTGAATTTTCATAAAAGGAGTGTCCCCATTTTAATGAAATCATAAGTTTGGATGAAACAAAGGAGGGTTGGAAAGGCATTTAAAAAGTAATGTCAATTTAGATTTGACCTACTAGATGCATCTCACTTAAGTGCTGAGAATATGATACATTGATTTTTTTCTTCCCTAAAGTAAAGGTCCATTACCTCACAAATGTGACCTTTATAGACAGAGAGAGAAAGAGAGAGAGAGAGAGAGAGAGAGAGAGAGAGAGAGAGAGACAGAGAGACAGAGAGACAGAGAGAGAGAGAGAGAGAGAGAGAGAGAAAGACAGAGAGACAGAGAGACAGAGAGACAGACAGCATTACTTCAACAAAATTGGTTTCCTTTGTATTCTTATGTACATTATTTTATTCCTTTAAAATGTGATTCTGAGAAGGTTTTTCCAGATATGTGCGTGCGTGTGTATATGTGTGTGTGTGTGTGTGTGTGTGTGTGTATGAAATACTTTGAAGAGTTTGCAAATCATTCCTGCTTTGTGATTAGGAAATTGATAACATTATGGAGAGGCTGTATAGGAGGCTATAGTAGGAATACTTCCATAGGTTTTTAGATGGATATCATGTCATTTACCGGCCTGTGATCCTATGATTCCTTAGTGTTTCCTCTCAATGATCTATTAGAATATTAGTAACATCTTCCTACATAATCTTAAGGAGATAAAGCTGGATATGATAGAAAGATTTTTGGATCTGAAATCAGAGGTCCTGTGTTTAAGATCCAGTTTTACTATTTTCCAATCATATGTCCTTGGATTAATCACTGAACCTTCCTAAGACTCAGTTTTCTCAATCTTTAGACTGATAATACTTTCTTCATAGTGTTATTGTGAGGAAAAATATGTTATAACATGTAAAATATTCTCTAAATATATGTTATTATTAAAATACTGTTCCTGCAACAACCTACTGAAAAAAGATATTATCACCTTCATTTTACAGATGAGAAAACTGTCATACGGGTAATCGACTTAAGCCAATGAATATGTATTAGTTACTATATAGGACTAGGAACCCAAAGCAGAAAATGAAAGTCCCTGTTCACAAAGTATTTGTGATCAAATCAAATGACTTTGCTAAAGCTACTAAGTATTGGAGTTAGGGTTTAAATTACAAGTTCAGTGTTCTTACCCTTATCAATTACTATCTCTTTTGCTAGCTCTTTGTTCAAGGATTTCAAATAACCCTTTATTCAAGGCTTTTCTTGCCTATACATTTATAAGGTGAAGCCAAGAGAGTGGGGGAAAAAAAGCAAAGACTCACCTGAGCTCTCTTCGAAACACCTCACAACAACATTATCATCCTTCATAAAATTATCAAAAAGTTATACTGTTATTTTAGAGTCAGAGGGTAAAATAGAAATTGAAAGAATCCACTTATCTTTTTGTAGAGGCAAGGGATTAGAAAGTGAGGGGATGCCCATCAATTGGGGAAAGGTTAAACTAGTTATGATACATGAATACTATGGAGTATTATTGTTCTATAAGAAACCATAAATGGTCAGACTCTAGAGAAGCATGGAATGACTTATGGGAGGTGATGCTGAGTGAAGGGAGTAGAATCAAGAGGACAATGTACACATCAACAACAACATTGTGAGATAAACAACCTTGATGGAAACAGCTCCTCTCAGCAATCCAGAGAGCTGGAACAACTGTATCTGAATGATTATGTACTATATTATCTCCAACCAGAGAAAATAAAAATAAAACAAAACAAAACAAAAGAAACAACCATTCCAAATCTGATGAATGCTTTATAAAAAATACTTCTTATGTATTTCTTTCCCTTAATCCTAATTCCTCATGACAAAAATTACTAATTTGTAAACATCTTTAACAAATATGTATGTATACAAAATGCTAACCTGACTGTTCCCTACTAAAGGGAAGCCGGTGGGAAGGGAGGGTGGAGGAAATGTTTTACATGGAAATTTGAATATGGATGAAAATAAATTAATTAAAAAAAAAGAATCCACTTATCACCTCCTGAATGGGATCCCAAAATGAAAACTCCCAGAAATATTGTAATGAATTCCAGAGCCCCCAAGTCAAAAAGAAATTATTGCAAACAGTCAGAAAAAAAATTCAAATAACAAGGATTTACTATCAGGATGACAGAAGATTTACCAGCTTCTACATTAAAGGATCAGAGGGTTTGGTATAGGAAAAGAAAGACAAATGAGCAAGAATTGCAACCAAGTTTCAATAGCCCAGTAAAAATGAGTATAATCTTTAAGGGAATAAATAGACATTCAATGAAGTAAAGGCTTTTAAGCATTCCTTATGAAAAGACCAGAACTGAATAGAAAATTTGACTTCTAAATAGAAAACATAATAAGAGCATTAAAAGGAGACCAGGAAAGGGAAATCATAAGAGACTTCATAAAGTTAAAGTGTTTATATTTCTAAAAGGAACTTCTCATTATTACAGCAGTTAGAAAGAGCATATATGAACAGAGAGTACAGGTGAAAATGCTGGGATTATATCTAAAATAAATCAATTAAGGAGTGAGAAAGAAGAATGCACTGGGAGAAAAAGAAAGGAGAAAATAGGGTAAGTTATCTCATATAAAAGAAACAAGACAGAGCTTTTACAGTGGAGGGAAAGATGGAGGTGGTGAAGAATGTTTGAACCTTACTTTCATCAGAGTTGGATCAGAGAGAATAACATACACATTTAGTTGAGTATAAAAATCTATCTTACCCTTCAAGTTAGCAAGTGGGGAAGGGGAGAAGAAAAGAGGGGAATGTTCACAGAAGGGAGTACAGTTTGGAGAATACTTTTGAAGAGGAACAGGGTGAAGGGAAAGATAGAATAGAATAAACAGGAAATAGAATGAGGGGTAGTAATCATAAATGTGAAAATTTTTTAAAGCAAGATTCTCTGATAGTCTTCCTACCTCAAATATATAGAGAACTGAGTCAAATATATTTTTTAAAACAATCTATTCCTCAGTTAACAAATGGCCAAAAATACTGTCAGTTTTCAGATAAAATAATCAAAACTATACCCATATTAAAAATGCTCTAATTCATTATTGATTGGAGAAATTAAAATTAAAATTCTGAGGTACTACCTCACACTTATTAGATTGACTAATAGGACAGAAAAAGAAAATAATAAGTGTTAGAAGAGATATGGGAAAGTTGAGACACTAATGCACTGTTTGTGGAGTTGTAAACTGATTCAACCATTATCTTGAGCAATTCAGAACTATGCTCAAATATTTATAATATCTCCTTTCTTATGACAAAGAATTGGAATTTGAGGGGATGACCATCAATTAGGAAATGAATGGTAAGAGAGTGTTACTTATACATCATGTATATCTGGAAAGCTGGTTGTTGAATAATACAACACACCAATGCTTGTACCATAGGTTTTTGTTATTGTTGTTGACTTGTTTTTAGTTATGGACAACTCTTCACGAGCTCTTTTGGAGTTTTCTTGGCAAAAGAACTGGAGAGGTTTAATATTTCCTTTGCCACCTTATTTTATAGATGAGAAAATTGAGGTGAACAGGGTTAAGTGACTTGCCCAGGTTCGCACAGACATATTTGAACTGAGGAAGATAAGTCTTCCTAATTCCAGACCTGTGTTTGATCCACTGTATTACCTAGCATTTTACAGATAACAATTTGCTCCATAAAAGAGCTATAAAACACTAAGTCCATGCCATGGATGACTAGGGGGAAAAAGCAGTTAGTTGCTCATGTGATTAGAAAAAAGGATAATAGATTTGAGAGTTGGGACATTGCTCTGGCATCCACAAAGTTAAAAAAATATTTCAGAAAATTTTCCAGCAATTTGGATAGATCTTTTCAAAGATAATTAATGGCAAGATACTGCACTGGAGTCAGAAGGACATGAGTTCAATTCTGTCCTCAAAAGCTTAAAATAATTACCTAGCTGTGTAACCTTGCGCAAGTCACTTAACCCTATTGTCTCCCCCCCCCCCAAAAAAAAGAAAAAAGAATTATAGGATAATAAAGTTTGGATGGTTTGTAATCTGACAATGAAAAGAGATCACATGTAGTCAATAAAATGTGAAATATTAATTAACAACATCTAACCTGGCAAAATGATAGCATGTTTCAAATCCTTCTCTTCAAACATGTTGGCTGCATCACCTTGAGCAAGTCATTTAACCTCAATAGCCCAGGAAACTCTAACATTATAGGTTACAAAACATTTTAGTTACAACCATGAGACTGGCAAAGCAATTACTATTTTCCCCTTTTTAATGATCAGAAAATTAAGGTTAAATCATGTTGATATCCAAATTAATATGGCTAGGCAGTGCCAATAGCTGGGAGTAGAGTCTAAGATTTCTTACTTCTAAGTCAGAATTATTTTTGCTTCATTTTTACAAAGGACAAAACATCACAATAGCTTGAAAATTTGAGGAAATTTAACATGTATATGTCTATTCTATAATAATTAGTAGATTATTATGCCAAGACCTTACAAGTCAAAGGGAAGTCCAGAATAAGAATGAAATATCAGTATAGTAACCCTATTTTCAGTGATTCAAATTTGTTATAAAAAAGATGCTATAGAAATTGGTTCTTCCTTCATTTATTTAAGCATTTCTGCTATCTTTTTGGCAAGCTGACAATCTTACCTCTAGAAAAAAGATTTTTTTATCACTATCATACTTAGCTGTAGAATTTTATATAATAGAAAGGGCATACCATTTCTCAGTAATTAAATATCTATACTGCAGATTGTGATAACTGCTGCTTTCAACACTCTGTAAAGAGAACATTTCTAAAGCAGCCATCAAAAATACATATTCATTCAGTTATCAAGACAGAAAAAGCATATCTCTTCCACCCAGCTATGGGGGGCAGCAGTTTTTTGGGGGGAGGGGAAATTTTTTCTTAAAAGAGCAATATTTGTGTCAAGAACTCAACTGAAAAAAATGTCCTTCTTGATGGGTAACATCCTTGCTAATATGATGTGAAGATGTGAAATAAGCACTTTGAATTTGCCCTTCTGTGATGTGGTATTTGCAACATATACATAATTTAACACGAGTTGAGTGGCATGAAAGGACTCTGAGTAGAACATGATGTGGTAAAATACCAGGCAGAGCCACTGAAATTTCCACAGAACCTTTACAAGGTTCTTATTCCAATAAGAATTAGGCATCCTGTCATCATCTTTCATTGGAAATGTCACCGTCCTTCTTGTTAAAACCACCTCCTAGCAAATTTTGAGAATGTCTGACAGAAAATTGTCAAAAAAGCAACCACAAAGGGAGATATCATTTGTCTTCTAAGTGAAAGAGATGTCAATTACTGAAGTGAGGAGATGGACCAAGCAAGGACCAGGAAAATTGTTGAACCCTCCTGAAATATAGATATATAGGTAGAAGGTACTTCCACACTGAAGGAGAACTAAACCAAACTGTGCCTGATGGGCCATACATGGGAAAAGGTAATAGAATTGTAGCCTTCTCAGAACTAGAAGAATCATGGTGTTTTTAGACTCAGAAGGGACTTCACTAACATGAGGTGGAAAGTTAAATGCCACAAATAATTAATGGCAGAGTTGAGTATCATGTTTTCTTATTCTTAATTCAATGACCTTTCTACTAATATCCCTTTTTACCCTAATGGACCCCACCCCTACTCAAAGTGAAATTTTATGAAATTTCCCTCTGATTTTATGTTTTCAGTTTGTCAAGCCTTACCTCTGCTTATTATCTCCAAGTTATCATATATATATATATATATATATATATATATATATATATATATATACACACACATATATGTATATATATATATGAAGAGAAAAAGAGATCTTTTTGTGAATAATTGTTTGCATCTTGCCTCCCTTTTGAGACCATGAAATCCTTGAAAGCAGGCCCTCTGTATTGTTTGTTTGTAATTCAAGTAGTTAGGCTAATGCTTGTCTCATAGTAGGTATCCAAAAATGTTTGTTGACCTGACCTAACTTGTTGGGAAATGGTTTAATACAAATAAGCATTGAAAGGAGAATCAAAAGATATATTTGAACGCAATCTCAGCTTTGCAATTGTCTCATTTTATGACTTTGGATCAGTTAATTCCCGACTCAGTTTCCTCCTTTGTAATTATACTAGAACCAGACGAATGTTATGTACCTTTTTAAAACAAAGTATATGATGCATAGTAAACAATTAAAAATCTATCTATTCTTTCTCCTTCTTGGCTTCTTTCCTTTTTCCTTCTTTTGTTCCTAGCTTCTTTCTCTCCTTTAATTTCTTGTTCCTTCCTTTCCTTCCTTCCTTCTATCCTCTAGCGTCTTTTCATTTCATGAGCCTGAGTTCCTTTGTTTAACTACTTCCATTCCTCCCTTAAAGCATGCCCTACTTCCATAATTTTAAATGACTACAAACTATTCAAATCCGATGGAAGGAGAAAGGGGTCCACTACGCTAATCCATAATAGAAACAGAGAGGAGGATTTCACAAAAGAAAACAGGCAGACAAGTTAGGCATGAATGAAACAATAGTGTTTTTTAATAGTATTCTTTAATTCACACAAGGAGAGACTAGGCCTAAAACAAAATTTAATACAATTCAATTCACCCTGTACAAGGCATTGTGCCAGATGCCAGAGGGTACAAAGGCAATTAAAACAAAAGCAAACACCACAAGGCAGGAGCAAGATAGCAACAAAGAAAGAAGAGGAGTTTTATAGCAATAGGATGCAACAGATCTTAGAGGTATAAGCAGAGGCCAGTTGAGGTAAGCTAGGCTTCTGAAGTAGATACAACCAAGAGAGTCCTCAGTAGAATTTGCCCTTGGGATCGACACATATAGATCCTATCTAAAATTTTACCTCTCTTGCTTTTTCTCATATTAGAAATTTGAGTTTTTGTCTTCACAAAAGGAGAGTTTAACCTTCCATAGTGTTAATGACTTTTCAGTAGAGATGGGAAACTAATCTTAAAATCAATAATAAACAACTTACTGAGCTTCTTTTTGTATCAAGAACTATTCTGTGAACTGAGAATATAAAGACAAAAATGAAACAACCCCTGTCTTTGAGAAACTTGTTGAGGAAATCTAGCCTGAAAGATTGGAAGCACATATTGAATATCTGAATTCAAGTTTTGTTTTTGATGTCTCATGGCTCTGCAACCCTACTCAAGTCACTCAACCTCTCAAAACCTTAAGACTATATAACCTTTAAAGAAGGTTATGACCAGAAATGGTGGTGGGATTTCCTTCATCCAAAATTTCTTTAGACATATGAAGATGTAGCTCTCTATCTTATATATGCCATTTCTTCACAAGGAAATAATCAAGAATGAAAAAATTCTGACTTCAAAAGCTAAAAACTGTTTCCTTTAGGTCAGTAAAAATAGCCAATAAGAATGGTGACTCAGAGTTAAATTGCAAGTGTTTACAGTAAAGTACAGAGGTCAAGGAAGAGATTGGCAGACTTATTGTTAAAGCCTTTTGCACAAGAAATATCATTTAGGTAATTTAGGGCTGCCTCCCTTCCAAATAAGTGACAAAAGTTAGGGTATTCTTAGGGGCAGAATGTAGAAACTTTGCATTAGAATGCTAAAAATGACCATCAGCATTGGAGAAGATAACTTGAGCTAAGCAGTAAGGCTAGGAATAAAAGAAAATCAAGACTCCTAAGAGGAGTCTAAACAAGTAGCATCAAACTCAAATAGAAAAAGATCTCTGTGGGCTACATAGAAAGATGCACTTTGAAAACTACAAGTTAACATTACCTATGTCATTATATTTTTATTAATTTTGTTAACTATTTCCCACTTGCCTTTTAATCTGGTTTAGGAGAATTGGGTTACATTTGGCTGACTTTACTAACAGCCTCCTCTGCATTATACTTCTCTAAATAGGATAGAACATCAAATATTCTGCATGTCTTTGCCTATGTAGGGTCACTGTCAATATCCCAGGCCTCCATCCTAAGGTTTGCAGAGATTAACAGTGAGGTTTTAGGGGTAGCTAGGTGGCACAGTGGATAGCACCGGCCCTGGAATTAGGAAGACCTGAGTTCAAATCCAGTCTCAAGACACTTGATAATTACCTAACTTTGAGACCCTGGGCAAGTTGCTTAACCCCACTGCCTTGTAAAAAAAACCTTTAAAAAGTGTGGATTTTGTGGAGAGTCAAGAGCTTCATAGGTCAGGCTAGGTTGTACAATAGAGAATGTGGTCTGAAATCAGGAAGACCCTGAGTTTGCCTCAATTATTCATCTTTAAAATGATCTGGAAAAGTGAATGACAAAACCACTCCAGTATATTTGCCAAGAAAATCCCAATTGGGGTAATGAAGAATTAGACATGACTGAATAAGAGCTTCATAATACTTCACTGAGATATGGCAGCAACTCACAAAAATATCCACTCAGTACATAAAGCTAAATGCAGCCTATCATTTAACACTTAATGCTATAAATGGTGAAGCAATGATTAGAATTAGTCCTTGGAAAGCAGGAAGATCTTTGGTCATTTTTTGTAACTTTTAGGGAAAGGATAGCTCCTGAATATATCACCATCTCACCATCTATTTCCCCTAGAAGTTGTGATTGAAGTCATCATTAAACAAATATGCTTTAATTTAAATGACATATTAAAATCTTATGTAAAGAAGTTTTAAGATCAACTGGTCTGCTACTGTCTTCTTAAAGATAAAAATAAACTAGGGTATGGAAAAGGGAAGTGCGCTTCCTAAGGTTATGTAGCTCATAAATGGTTAACATGATTCAGGCTCATATCATGACTCCATTTACATTTTTTATACTATGACACCATGAGGGATAAAGATGAAGAAAGCAAGGATAATCAGAATGAGTAAACTATTTTGTGGGAAATCAAAATAAAAAAAAAGAAACATTGCAAGTATAGGCCAACTCCATGCTTTTGTCTATATGGATTCCACTGATGTGGATCCTATTGAGCTCTTCAATCCTCTAGAGAGATGGTTTCATTAGTAGCTGTGGTCCCAAGAATCATCTTTGTGGTCCCAAGACTCATCTTCTGGTGGTAAATTAATAGTTGAAAGTCATCCAAACTTGCCAAGGCTAGTGTTCAAAGGACCAACAAAGTAAATTGTCTTTCCCACTTGTCAGGGCTTGGTCCACTGCTCTAGCCTTCAAGAATCTAAGACTACCATAACTTTCAAATCATGACAAAGGCATCAGAGAAGGTTATTGTTTTTAAGAATTACCATAGCTGGGGGTAGCTAGGTGGCATAGTGGATAGAGCACTGGCCTTGGAGTCAGGAGTACCTGGGTTCAAATCTGACCTCAAACACTTAATATTTACCTAGCCGTGTGGCCTTGGGCAAGCCACTTAACCCCCATTGCCTTGAAAAAAAAGCTTAATATAAAAAAAAAAGAATTACCATAGCTATTGACTGTTTTTGACATAGTAAGGTATTATATTGTACATAAAACAAAACATTTTATGGCTGTTATTCTTCGATCTCGAAGAGGATCAAAATCACATCACAATGTTAGAATCAAGTTATCCTCAGTCTCCCTATCACTGACTGGTCAGACCAATATGACCTTGGTATGCTCTACCACAAGTCAAGCATATGAACCTTTGGGGTGCACATAGTAAATTTAGTAAATGCTTGTTGTTAGATCATTTTATTTAATCCTCCTAATTATCCTTTTAGGTAGATAAGTTTTATCATCCACCATATAAATGATGAAACAGATGATGAATTGAGATTACAATTTACTCAGATCATAAAGCTGGTAAATAGTGAAACCAAGACCTGAGCCCATTACAACTGAGGCTAAGTACAAAGTTTGTTTTTTTCTCCTGCCCTTCATTGCATTTATCACAAATATCCTTCTCCTTGGTTAGTTTACATTAGTCTACATCATATCATGGTATGAAGGAAATAAGAGACAATGAGGTATATATTATAGTGCCTAGACAGTCCTAGCTATATCCTGATGCTGGAACCAGAGGCAATTCATTCAAACTTTCAATATCCTAGGCAACTATGTTAGACAATAAGCTTTACAGAGAGAGATAACCAGCATTGCTAGAAGGAATTTCCTCTTCTAGAATTTCCTTATATCTTATCTATGAAAATACAGATCTACTCCTTATGTCTCCAGTGGTTGGTTGGAAAGCAATTCAGAAGGCAGATACTCTGGTCAAGTCAAATAAATTCTCAGGGTTTCTGTCAACTTTCTATTACTATAAGTTGAAGAGAAGTGCCAACATGCATTGGGTTATTACTGACAAGGAAATAAAAACTCAGGCCCTTTCTAACTTGTGATGGAGTTAGCCTATGGATATCTTCTATTCATATTTTAAAGAGAGAAGGAAAAAGTAGTCAGTAGTTGTCATATTGTCTTTGATTCTCCATAGAGAGAGAGTTCTATTTTCATAGAATCTTTTCCTTTTAAGTATAAAAGGCCTTTTTGAAACAATCATTATCTCATGTCCACTTCCAGCATATGACTTCTAAATTTGATGGCAACAGAGGAATCAGTACTGTGAAGGGAAAGGAGATTTCAGTTTGAAATTCAGGCTAACCAGATCTGCTATTTAAACCCTTGATGTGATCATAGATGAGTCATACAACCTCTGCAGAGGTAACTGTACCAGATGGCCACTAACTCTTATGATCAATCCTATGCTCAATCAATAAGCAGTTGTTAAGTACCTACTATGGATCAAGAAGATTTCCAACTCATAATGACTATGTGACCATAGGCAAATCATTAAAACTCTCAACAATCTAGGCAACTTTCTAAGATTGTTGTTTCATAGACATCTTCAAATTGTGTTGAATGAAGAGGAAATTCCTCACTGGAAGTTCCCAAAGTTAGTGAAATCATAAGACCATTCCCTCTTCCTATCCTTGTGTCCTTACATATGGAAATACAAAGGATAAAGTGACTTTCCATCTTCAGGGAGATTCCATTTATGGGGGGAAAAACATTTATGCCTAAAGATATGTGTAAAATACATGCAAAATAAATGCAAGATAAATACTGCAGGGTTGGAGCAAGATAAACAGGTCTTGTATTTGATCACTTTTTGTCCTCCCTCCAGTCTGGCAGCCTTACACACAAGGACTATCTTTTTTAGAATGTGGCATTATCCTTAGCTGATATTTTTTATTATGATCTGAAACTCCTTTAGTTACTCCTGTCCTTGTTTTATGTATTTAATTAAACTCTTGGGTGTTGTTTTACTAGTGCCCTGAGGTGGTTCACCCAGAGGACAAGATCTTAAAAGTATAGGAAATAAAAAGCTTTTAAGCCAAATGGGCCTTCTTTAGTTAATTATTGCTTTGGTCTCAGTGAGCTAAAGGTATCGTCCTTCTCTGATTTCTAGAAAATGTTAACACACCTCCTGGTGTTCAGCAGTGACATTAGGGGAAATTCTACTGCATTGCTTGGCAATTTCCTTAGATTCCATGGCATGAACCAAACTCCTTAGACCAGCATTAAAGATTCTCATAAATTAGGATCATCCTTCCATTGCAGTCTTATTTAATGTTACTCCCTTCCTTGCATCTCAACAATATAGTCTTGCTCCCTCTTTCCCACTGACATGAATACTGTTATTCTGGCTCCAAAAATTTGCTCATATCACAGCTTCAGGGATAAAAAGACCATCTTACTTATGTAAATAATGGGTCCTGCTTCTTAAAGTCAAGGACTATTTAATTTTACTTTTTTTGGTATACCTAGTGCCCAGGACAGTTTTGCAAATAGTAGACATTTAGTACACAGTTATTGATTTCAGTAAATAGAGAGTAAGAGGGACTGCATTCTAAGAATGGGAGATGGCCAGAGTGACCTTCTCAAATGAAGGACTAAGACTATGATGTACTTTGAGAAAGTTCCCCTATGGTTGGTACACAGAGTGAAATAAAGCTGGAGAGTGTAATATGTACTGGATAAAGAGGATGAATTACTCAGTGTACCTTTTGACTTTGATATTAGGATGCCTATAGAGTTGAATCCTACAAAATAACTACAGTTTGTTTCATTTCCTCCATTTCATCAGTGGCCCTGATCATGACCACTCCATTCCCATTCAACTCACTCTCCCAACTTCACCATCTCCTTCCCAGAAGTCATCCACATATTTGGATACCTCCTTGGTTTCATGTCCCCTCAATTTCCCAAAAACCCTTTATGTATTTTATTCCCCTATTAAAATGTAAACTTCTTGAAGATAATGGTTCTCTTATTTGTTTGTATCTATACCCTCGATTTAGCACAGTAGCTGGAAATAGCAAGCAATGAAGAATTTAAAAGAAAACTGTAGCTTATTTGCAATAAGAAAAATTATAGCTCAATAATTAATTTACTAATTTCGCACAAATCCATCTTTCAAGTACATGAAGCACAGGGGAATCATTAGATCAATAACACACAAATGCAACAATGGCAAATTCTATATAATAAATGTTGATTTCTTAAAGAAAATAATCCTAGAAATTTAAGGAACACAATAATGCCTATGAAAAGGGTTACAAATGATTATGATTGGTACATAAATGAGTCAGACTTTCTTAGGTAGAAAAGAATGTTGACTGCTCAATTCCCAATAAAAAGAAAGTGAGAGAAAAAGTGAAGGATATGAGGAGAGCAGCATTATTATCTTTGTTACACTGCTTAGTCCAATGGAAAGGGAGGATGTGAGCAAAGGAAAGGTGATAGGAAAACCAAGAATCATTCTGCTAAACTCCATGTGTTCAAGGAACGGGGAAAACCATCACTTCGCTCCCTCAATATATTTAGGTAGATGTGACAGTACATAATGGTGGAGAAGAACAAGAGGAGATAAAAGCTCTGAAATATACAGTTTCTCTTTTTTTCCTTTTGGAGTTACTGGTTCTTTAGAGAAATCAACCTTTTCAGGTTGGAATTGACAAGCACAAAATAAGACCTTATTTTAACCAATATGTGAAAAAGGAAAAAATCCCTTGAGTTAGAGTTAACAATTTAGCCAATTAATACAGGACATCTTTTTTATTAGGAAAGATGTCAAAAATGAGTATCAAACAAGCTTATTAAAGTGATTCAGGAAACAAAATTGTATACCACCACAAAGAATTACAGTCTCTTCTCAAGGAAATCAAATAAATTGCCAACAAGTTTGTCTTTGGATTATCTGGATTAATAACAACAAACTCCATAGCAAAGCAAGTACCTGGTGTTTCATTCCCAAACACTTGGCAACTTTGTTATGCAACTATGTAGCCAATGGAGATTTCTTTAATAAGTCTATTTGACAGAATGGGAACCATCCAAGCCAAAGATGGAATTTTTGAAAACTGATGAAAAGCTATAGTTTAGGAGATATAGTTTTTTCCATTCACTGGATAAATAGAGACCCTGTTTTGAGTACCAAACTCACTGCTTTTAGCCATATTGTAAGGATGTCATTGGCCAGATGAGTATATCTAATGAAGAACACCCAGGATAATAAAGTTAGGTGGAATAATGCCACAGATAGCTTAGTATTATGGAAATGGTGGTGGATTTGAAATCACAAGGCCAGGTTGAAATTTTGGCTCAGTCACCTACTTGTATGAAAGTTATTAACAAACCACTTAAATTCTCTGAGGCTTTTTTCCTTACTTGTTAAATAGGAAGTTTGGGCTAGATATATTTCATGATCTAT